>NC_090832.1:76117511-76427693 GCF_028021215.1 Eschrichtius robustus
GTATACAAACACATAGTATATACATATCTCAAAAAGACCGACCATGTAGCAAGGGAGGTCTGTGGAACCCTCTGTAACATTTTACATGGGAAGAGGATCTGTACTTGAATAGACATATATAATGTACAAATGAACCAGATTGTGTACACCTAGGACAAACAATATTCTAAGCTTTACCCCAATTAAAAAAAAATTTAAAACCAAGAAGAAATAATGAGACATAAACTTATGGGGGTTTCTCCATGCACATTCCAATTTAATTTACAACCTAGGAACACGACTTCCAGAAAGGCTCTGCTGCCCTAGTACCCAGATTTGGGAGTGGAGAAATGCTGCCTGCTTGAGGTCACTTCCCACAACAGCAGCTTTAAACCCATTGCTAAAGGTAACTAAATATTCACCAAACTTGCAGTTCAGGAAATGACACCTGCTCTCTAAAAAAATTCTGGGGTGGAAAATCGACCAAAAATTTCAAAATAGGGCAACCTTCCAAGAAGAAAATTTCAAGAGATATATTGTACTCCCAACTGTTTCCTTTTTTTTAACAGAAAAGTAAACGGTGGAGAAAAATGATGAGTTTTACGAATTTTCAAAGACATGCAAACCCAAATTACACAACCCTACCAGCACACAGCAGCCAGTAGGGCCATTAACATACATGCTGCAAACAATAAATGCTAAATCGATTGTGGAGAAATGCATACCCTCGATTCTAAGGGGGACGTGCTAAGAGCCACTAATGAAAACACAAAGAAGGTGCTTTGAAAAGGGAAACACGGTGCTACCAGTCAATCAGTCACACCCACTGCTGGGCCTATCACCTGAGAAAATGAGAATCAAAAAGTCACAGGCTGGCAATCCTGCACTCCAACAATATTTACCATAGCCAACACTTGGAAGCAATGAAAATGTCCATCAACCGAGGAATGCACAAAGTAGAAGTGATCCACGTGCACACTGGGAAATTACTCCAATAAAAACTAAAAATTAAATTAAAAATCCAACAAAAGTAAGGAGACATCAGCTTGTGTGGGTTTGTCTGGGCACACTCCACTCTAATTTATAACCGAGAAACACCACAGACCGCAAGGGCTTTTCCCTAGTTACCATGGTGGGGACATAGAAAGGCTGCCGCCCTCTGGCATTTACCTGCAAAAGCAGCTTTAAAGCCTGTGCTAATGGTCATTTCATAGGAACAAGTACTGCAGAACTGTAAATGAAACCTGCCCTCAAAATGTCTTGAGGGAGGTAATGGCCAAAACATTTCAAAATGTGACACATATTTTAAGAGATCACTTTGAAGAACTAAGGAGTAATCACAGCTTGAAAAATAAAAAGGACATGCCTTAAAGCTCAATTTCAACGGATAATGAGGCACATGCGAATTCAACCACAAAGAGGTATCAGCTCACACTTGTCAGAATAACCATCAGCAAGGAAACTACAAACAATAAATGCTGAAGGTGTTGTGGAGAAATGCATACCCTCAACTTCAAGTGGGACGTAACTTGAAAAGGGCCACGAATGAGAACAGAATGGAGGTGCCTTAAAAAGGTAAACATTGAGCTACCATATGATCCAGCAGGCCCACTCCTCCACCTATAATCTAAGAAGAAAGAATTGGAAAGACACAGGCAGGCAAATCTGCATGGCACATTATTACGATAGCCAAGATATGGAAGTAACCAAAAAGGCCACCAACATATGGGTGGACAAAGAAGAACTCCTCCATGTACAGATGGAATATTCGCTAGTGAAAAAAATGAAAAAATGCCATTTGCAGCACCATACATGAGCCTAGACATAATCACACCACCTGTAGTAAGTGAGAAAGCAAAAGACACATATCCTATCATATAACTTTTAGGAGTTACTTAAAAATTGATAAAAATGAAGATATTTCCACAGAGAAAGGCAATCACAGATTCATTAAAATACTTATGGTTCACCAAATAGAAAGGGATGAGGATTGGATACATTACCATATTGGAGTTAACAGAGATATACATACCATGTGAATATATAATCACCAAAGACGTACGGAAGACCAGGAGAAGACTACTCAACATTGTGTCATAACCTACATGGGAAAAGGATGCGAGGAAGAATAGATACACGTATATGTGTGAAAGAACCACATCTTGCACACCTAGAACAAACAAACCATTGTAATCAAATTTGCTGGGATAAAAAATAAAAAGTAAATTACAATTATGAACAAGAAGTAATGAGACATAAACATAAAGTGCTTTTTTCCTGGCACATTCCATTCGAATTTACAACCTAGAACACCACTTCCATTAAGGCTCTGTTTCCCCAGTTACCAAATTTGGTAAAGGAGAAATGCTGCCACCTTGTGGCCGTTTCCTGCAAGAGCAGCTTTAAACTCACAGCTAATGGTCACTTAACATTCACAAGGACTCAGGGCTGTAAAGGACACCTGCCCTAAAAAATTGTGCTGAAGTAGGAAATGGACAAAAAAATTCAAAACAGGCAAATGTTTCAAGAAGAGAGTATGAGGAGTTAAGTTTTACTCACGCTCTTTTAAAAAAAAAGGAAAATGGATAAAAGCTCAACCTCAGGGAGTGTTAGACCCATGCAATCTAATCTACAAAAAGTTTCAACTTAGACCAGTCGACTGACCATCAGCAAAATGTCTACAAACAATAAATGCTGACGGGGTTTTCAAGAACTGTGTCCCCTCTACCTGCTGGTGAGACGTAAAGGGGTAACAGCCAATAATGAGAAGAGAAAGGATCTGTGTTTAAAAGTAAAAATGGAGGTACCATTCAGTCCAGCAGGCGCACCATTGGACCTCTCACCTGAGAAGACAAGAATCGAGAAGACACAGGCCGCAAAAGCTGCAGTGCAGCCTTATTCACATTAGCCAAGACAGTGAAGCAATCAAAATATCCAACAAGAGGTGAAAGGATAAAGAAGAAGTGGTCCATGTACAGAATGGAATATTAGGCATGGAAAACAATGAACCATTGCTCTTTGAGGCACCACAAATGAGTCTGGAGATAATCACGAAACATGAGGTAACTCGGAAACCAAAGACCTGTATTCTATGATATCACTTATAGGCGTTATCTAATAACTGACACAAATGAATATATTTCCACAGAGAAAGACACTCACAGACTTAGAAAACAAACTATGCTCATCTAAAAGGAAAGGTGGGGGGAATGGATAAGTTAAGATTAGTGTTGCTATATGTATACAAACACATAGTATATACATATGTCAAAAAGACCGACCATCTAGCAAGGGAGGTCTGTGGAACCCTCTGTAACATTTTACATGGGAAGAGGATCTGTACTTGAATAGACATATATAATGTACAAATGAACCAGATTGTGTACACCTAGGACAGACAATATTCGAAGTTTTACCCCAATTAAAAAAAATTTTAAAACCAAGAAGAAATAATGAGACATAAACTTATGGGGGTTTCTCCAGGCACATTCCAATTTAATTTACAACCTAAGAACACGACTTCCAGAAAGGCTCTGCTGCCCTAGTACCCAGATTTGGGAGTGGAGAAATGCTGCCTACTTGAGGCCACTTCCCACAACAGCAGCTTTAAACCCATTGCTAATGGTCACTAAATATTCACCAAACTTGCAGTTCGGGAAATGACACCTGCTCTCTAAAAAAATTCTGAGGTGGAAAATCGACCAAAAATTTCAAAATAGGGCAATCTTCCAAGAAGACATTTTCAAGAGATATATTGTACTCCCAACTGTTTCCTTTTTTTTAACAGAAAAGAAAACGGTGGAGAAAAATGATGAGTTTTACGAATTTTCAAAGACATGCAAACCCAAATTACAAAACCCTATCAGCACACAGCAGCCAGTAGGGCCATTAGCATAAAGGCAGCAAACAATAAATGCTAAATCGATTGTGGAGAAATGCATACACTCGATTCTAAGGGGGACGTGGTAAGAGCCACTAATGAAAACACAAAGAAGGTGCTTTGAAAAGGGAAACACGGTGCTACCAGTCAATCAATCACACCCACTGCTGGGCCTATCACCTGAGAAAATGAGAATCAAAAATCACAGGCTGGCAATCCTGCACTCCAACAATATTTACCATAGCCAACACTTGGAAGCAATGAAAATGTCCATCAACCGAGGAATGCGCAAAGTAGAAGTGGTCCAAGTGCACACTGGGGAATTACTCCAATAAGAACTAAAAATTAAATTTAAAAATCCAACAAAAGTAAGGAGACATCAGCTTGTGTGGGTTTGTCCGGGCAAACTCCACTCTAATTTATAACCGAGAAACACCACAGGCCGCAAGGGCTTTTCCCTAGTTACCATGGTGGGGACATAGAAAGGCTGCCGCCCTCTGGCATTTACCTGCAAAAGCAGCTTTAAAGCCTGTGCTAATGGTCATTTCATAGGAACAAGTACTGCAGAACTGTAAATGAAACCTGCCCTCAAAATGTCTTGAGGGAGGTAATGGCCAAAACATTTCAAAATGTGACACATACTTTAAGAGAACACTTTGAAGAACTAAGGGGTAATCACAGGTTGAAAAATAAAAAGGACATGCCTTAAAGCTCAATTTCAACGGATTATGAGGCACATGCGAATTCAAGCACAAAGAGGTACCAGCTCACACTTGTCAGAATAACCATCAGCAAGGAAACTACAAACAATAAATGCTGAAGTTGTTGTGGAGAAATGCATACCCCCAACTTCCATTGGGACGTAACTTGGAAAGGGCCACGAATGAGAACAGAATGGAGGTGCCTTAAAAAGGTAAACATTGAGCTACCATATGATCCAGCAGGCCCACTCCTCGACCTATAATCTAAGAAGAGAGAATTGGAAAGACACAGGAAGGCAAATCTGCATGGCACAGTATTACGATAGCCAAGATATGGAAGTAACCAAAAAGTCCACCAACAGATGGGTGGACACAGAAGAACTCCTCCATGTACAGATGGAATATTCGCTAGTGAAAAAAATGAAACAATGCCATTTGCAGCACCATACATGAGTCTAGACATAATCACGCCACCTGTAGTAAGTGAGAAAGGAAAAGACACATATCCTATCATATCACTTTTAGGAGTTACTTAAAAATTGATACCAATGAAGATATTTCCACAGAGAAACGCAATCACAGTTTCATTAAAAAAAATCTTATGGTTCACCAAATAGAAAGGGATGAGGATTGGATACATTACCATATTGGGGTTAACAGAGATATACAAATCATGTGAAATATATAATCACCAAAGACGTACGGAAGACCAGGAGAAGACTACTCAACAGTGTGTCATAACCTACATGGGAAAAGGATGCGAGGAAGAATAGATACACGTATATGTGTGAAAGAACCACATCTTGCACACCTAGAACAAACAAACCATTGTAATCAAATTTGCTGTGATAAAAAATAAAAAGTAAATTACAATTATGAACAAGAAGTAATGAGACATAAACATAAAGTGCTTTTTCCCTGGCACATTCCATTCGAATTTACAACCTAGAACACCACTTCCATTAAGGCTCTGTTTCCCCAGTTACCAAATTTGGTAAATGAGAAATGCTGCCACCTTGTGGCCGTTTCCTGCAAGAGCAGCTTTAAACTCACAGCTAATGGTCACTTAACATTCACAAGGACTCAGGGCTGTAAAGGACACCTGCCCTAAAAAATTGTGCTGAAGTAGGGAATGGACAAAAAAATTCAAAACAGGCAAATGTTTCAAGATGAGAGTATGAAGAGTTAAGTTTTACTCACGCTCTTTTAAAAAAAAAGGAAAATGCATAAAAGCTCAACCTCAGGGAGTGTTAGACCCATGCAATCTAATCTACAAAAAGTTTCAACTTAGACCAGTCGACTGACCATCAGCAAAATGTCTACAAACAATAAATGCTGACGGAGTTTTTAAGAACTGTGTCCCCTCTACCTGCTGGTGAGACGTAAAGGGGTAACAGCCAATAATGAGAACAGAAAGGAGCTGTGTTTAAAAGTAAAAATGGAGGTACCATTCAGTCCAGCAGGCGCACCATTGGACCTCTCACCTGAGAAGACAAGAATCGAGCAGACACAGGCCGCAAAAGCTGCAGTGCAGCCTTATTCACAATAGCCAAGACAGTGAAGCAATCAAAATATCCAACAAGAGGTGAATGGATAAAGAAGAAGTGGTCCATGTACACAAGGGAATATTAGCCATGGAAAACAATGAACCATTGCTCTTTGAGGCACCACAAATGAGTCTGGAGATAATCACGAAACATGAGGTAACTCGGAAACCAAAGACCTGTATTCTATGATATCACTTATAGGCGTTATCTAATAACTGACACAAATGAATATATTTCCACAGAGAAAGACACTCACAGACTTAGAAAACAAACTATGCTCATCTAAAAGGAAAGGTGGGAGGAATGGATAAGTTAAGATTAGTGTTGCTCTATGTATACAAACACATAGTATATACATATCACAAAAAGACCGACCATGTAGCAAGGGAGGTCTGTGGAACCCTCTGTAACATTTTACATGGGAAGAGGATCTGTACTTGAATAGACATATATAAAGTACAAATGAACCAGATTGTGTACACCTAGGACAAACAATATTCTAAGCTTTACACCAATTAAAAAAAAAATTAAAACCAAGAAGAAATAATGAGACATAAACTTATGGGGGTTTCTCCATGCACATTCCAATTTAATTTACAACCTAGGAACACGACTTCCAGAAAGGCTCTGCTGCCCTAGTACCCAGATTTGGGAGTGGAGAAATGCTGCCTGCTTGAGGTCACTTCCCACAACAGCAGCTTTAAACCCATTGCCAAAGGTCACTAAATATTCACCAAACTTGCAGTTCGGGAAATGACACCTGCTCTCTAAAAAAATTCTGGGGTGGATAATAGACCAAAAATTTCAAAATAGGGCAACCTTCCAAGAAGAAAATTTCAAGAGATATATTGTACTCCCAACTGTTTCCTTTTTTTAACAGAAAAGTAAACGGTGGAGAAAAATGATGAGTTTTACGAATTTTCAAAGACATGCAAACCCAAATTACACAACCCTATCAGCACACAGCAGCCAGTAGGGCCATTAGCATATATGCTGCAAACAATAAATGCTAAATCGATTGTGGAGAAATGCATACCCTCGATTCTAAGGGGGACGTGGTAAGAGCCACTAATGAAAACACAAAGAAGGTGCTTTGAAAAGGGAAACACGGTGCTACCAGTTAATCAGTCACACCCACTGCTGGGCCTATCACCTGAGAAAATGAGAATCAAAAAGTCACAGGCTGGCAATCCTGCACTCCAACAATATTTACCATAGCCAACACTTGGAAGCAATGAAAATGTCCATCAACAGAGGAATGCGCAAAGTAGAAGTGGTCCACGTGCACACTGGGGAATTACTCCAATAAAAACTAAAAATTAAATTTAAAAATCCAACAAAAGTAAGGAGACATCAGCTTGTGTGGGTTTGTCCGGGCACACTCCACTCTAATTTATAACCGAGAAACACCACAGGCCGCAAGGGCTTTTCCCTAGTTACCACGGTGAGGACATAGAAAGGCTGCCGCCCCCTGGCAGTTACCTGCAAAAGCAGCTTTAAAGCCTGTGCTAATGGTCATTTCATAGGAACAAGTACTGCAGAGCTGTAAATGAAACCTGCCCTCAAAATGTCTTGAGGGAGGTAATGGCCAAAACATTTCAAAATGTGACACATACTTTAAGAGAACACTTTGAAGAACTAAGGGGTAATCACAGGTTGAAAAATAAAAAGGACATGCCTTAAAGCTCAATTTCAACGGATTATGAGGCACAGGCGAATTCAACCACAAAGAGGTATCAGCTCACACTTGTCAGAATAACCATCAGCAAGGAAACTACAAACAATAAATGCTGAAGGTGTTGTGGAGAAATATATACCCCCAACTTCAAGTGGGACGTAACTTGGAAAGGGCCATGAATGAGAACAGAATGGAGGTGCCTTAAAAAGGTAAACATTGAGCTACCGTATGATCCAGCAGGCCCACTCCTCGACCTATAATCTAAGAAGAAAGAATTGGAAAGACACAGGCAGGCAAATCTGCATGGCACAGTATTACGATAGCCAAGATATGGAAGTAACCAAAAAGTCCACCAACAGATGGGTGGACAAAGAAGAACTCCTCCATGTACAGATGGAATATTCGCTAGTGAAAAAAATGAAACAATGCCATTTGCAGCACCATACATGAGCCTAGACATAATCACGCCACCTGTAGTAAGTGAGAAAGCAAAAGACACATATCCTATCATATCACTTTTAGGAGTTACTTAAAAATTGATAAAAATGAAGATATTTCCACAGAGAAAGGCAATCACAGATTCATTAAAATACTTATGGTTCACCAAATAGAAAGGGATGAGGATTGGATACATTACCATATTGGGGTTAACAGAGATATACAAACCATGTGAAATATATAATCACCAAAGACGTACGGAAGACCAGGAGAAGACTACTCAACATTGTGTCATAACCTACATGGGAAAAGGATGCGAGGAAGAATAGATACACGTATATGTGTGAAAGAACCACATCTTGCACACCTAGAACAAACAAACCATTGTAATCAAATTTGCTGGGATAAAAAATAAAAAGTAAATTACAATTATGAACAAGAAGTAATGAGACATAAACATAAAGTGCTTTTTTCCTGGCACATTCCATTCGAATTTACAACCTAGAACACCACTTCCATTAAGGCTCTGTTTCCCCAGTTACAAAATTTGGTAAAGGAGAAATGCTGCCACCTTGTGGCCGTTTCCTGCAAGAGCAGCTTTAAACTCACAGCTAATGGTCACTTAACATTCACAAGGACTCAGGGCTGTAAAGGACACCTGCCCTAAAAAATTGTGCTGAAGTAGGGAATGGACAAAAAAATTCAAAACAGGCAAATGTTTCAAGATGAGAGTATGAAGACTTAAGTTTTACTCACGCTCTTTTAAAAAAAAAAAAGGAAAATGTATAAAAGCTCAACCTCAGGGAGTGTTAGACCCATGCAATCTAATCTACAAAAAGTTTCAACTTAGACCAGTCGACTGACCATCAGCAAAAAATCTACAAACAATAACTCCTGAAGGGATTTTAGAGAACTGTGTCCGCTCTACCTGCTGGTGAGACGAAAAGGGGTAACAGCCAATAATGAGAACAGAAAGGAGCTGTGTTTAAAAGTAAAAATGGAGGTACCATTCAATCCAGCAGGCGCACCATTGGACCTCTCACCTGAGAAGACAAGAATCGAGAAGACACAGGCCGCAAAAGCTGCAGTGCAGCCTTATTCACAATAGCCAAGACAGTGAAGCAATCAAAATATCCAACAAGAGGTGAATGGATAAAGAAGAAGTGGTCCATGTACACAATGGAATATTAGCCATGGAAAACAATGAACCATTGCTCTTTGAGGCACCACAAATGAGTCTGGAGATAATCACGAAACATGAGGTAACTCGGAAACCAAAGACCTGTATTCTATGATATCACTTATAGGCGTTATCTAATAACTGACACAAATGAATATATTTCCACAGAGAAAGACACTCACAGACTTAGAAAACAAACTATGCTCATCTAAAAGGAAAGGTGGGGGGAATGGATAAGTTAAGATTAGTGTTGCTCTATGTATACAAACACATAGTATATACATATCTCAAAAAGACCGACCATGTAGCAAGGGAGGTCTGTGGAACCCTCTGTAACATTTTACATGGGAAGAGGATCTGTACTTGAATAGACATATATAATGTACAAATGAACCAGATTGTGTACACCTAGGACAAACAATATTCTAAGCTTTACCCCAATTAAAAAAAAAATTAAAACCAAGAAGAAATAATGAGACATAAACTTATGGGGGTTTCTCCATGCACATTCCAATTTAATTTACAACCTAGGAACACGACTTCCAGAAAGGCTCTGCTGCCCTAGTACCCAGATTTGGGAGTGGAGAAATGCTGCCTGCTTGAGGTCACTTCCCACAACAGCAGCTTTAAACCCATTGCTAAAGGTAACTAAATATTCACCAAACTTGCAGTTCAGGAAATGACACCTGCTCTCTAAAAAAATTCTGGGGTGGAAAATCGACCAAAAATTTCAAAATAGGGCAACCTTCCAAGAAGAAAATTTCAAGAGATATATTGTACTCCCAACTGTTTCCTTTTTTTTAACAGAAAAGTAAACGGTGGAGAAAAATGATGAGTTTTACGAATTTTCAAAGACATGCAAACCCAAATTACACAACCCTACCAGCACACAGCAGCCAGTAGGGCCATTTACATACATGCTGCAAACAATAAATGCTAAATCGATTGTGGAGAAATGCATACCCTCGATTCTAAGGGGGACGTGCTAAGAGCCACTAATGAAAACACAAAGAAGGTGCTTTGAAAAGGGAAACACGGTGCTACCAGTCAATCAGTCACACCCACTGCTGGGCCTATCACCTGAGAAAATGAGAATCAAAAAGTCACAGGCTGGCAATCCTGCACTCCAACAATATTTACCATAGCCAACACTTGGAAGCAATGAAAATGTCCATCAACCGAGGAATGCACAAAGTAGAAGTGATCCACGTGCACACTGGGAAATTACTCCAATAAAAACTAAAAATTAAATTAAAAATCCAACAAAAGTAAGGAGACATCAGCTTGTGTGGGTTTGTCTGGGCACACTCCACTCTAATTTATAACCGAGAAACACCACAGACCGCAAGGGCTTTTCCCTAATTACCATGGTGGGGACATAGAAAGGCTGCCGCCCTCTGGCATTTACCTGCAAAAGCAGCTTTAAAGCCTGTGCTAATGGTCATTTCATAGGAACAAGTACTGCAGAACTGTAAATGAAACCTGCCCTCAAAATGTCTTGAGGGAGGTAATGGCCAAAACATTTCAAAATGTGACACATATTTTAAGAGATCACTTTGAAGAACTAAGGAGTAATCACAGCTTGAAAAATAAAAAGGACATGCCTTAAAGCTCAATTTCAACGGATAATGAGGCACATGCGAATTCAACCACAAAGAGGTATCAGCTCACACTTGTCAGAATAACCATCAGCAAGGAAACTACAAACAATAAATGCTGAAGGTGTTGTGGAGAAATGCATACCCTCAACTTCAAGTGGGACGTAACTTGAAAAGGGCCACGAATGAGAACAGAATGGAGGTGCCTTAAAAAGGTAAACATTGAGCTACCATATGATCCAGCAGGCCCACTCCTCCACCTATAATCTAAGAAGAAAGAATTGGAAAGACACAGGCAGGCAAATCTGCATGGCACATTATTACGATAGCCAAGATATGGAAGTAACCAAAAAGGCCACCAACATATGGGTGGACAAAGAAGAACTCCTCCATGTACAGATGGAATATTCGCTAGTGAAAAAAATGAAAAAATGCCATTTGCAGCACCATACATGAGCCTAGACATAATCACGCCACCTGTAGTAAGTGAGAAAGCAAAAGACACATATCCTATCATATAACTTTTAGGAGTTACTTAAAAATTGATAAAAATGAAGATATTTCCACAGAGAAAGGCAATCACAGATTCATTAAAATACTTATGGTTCACCAAATAGAAAGGGATGAGGATTGGATACATTACCATATTGGAGTTAACAGAGATATACATACCATGTGAATATATAATCACCAAAGACGTACGGAAGACCAGGAGAAGACTACTCAACATTGTGTCATAACCTACATGGGAAAAGGATGCGAGGAAGAATAGATACACGTATATGTGTGAAAGAACCACATCTTGCACACCTAGAACAAACAAACCATTGTAATCAAATTTGCTGGGATAAAAAATAAAAAGTAAATTACAATTATGAACAAGAAGTAATGAGACATAAACATAAAGTGCTTTTTTCCTGGCACATTCCATTCGAATTTACAACCTAGAACACCACTTCCATTAAGGCTCTGTTTCCCCAGTTACCAAATTTGGTAAAGGAGAAATGCTGCCACCTTGTGGCCGTTTCCTGCAAGAGCAGCTTTAAACTCACAGCTAATGGTCACTTAACATTCACAAGGACTCAGGGCTGTAAAGGACACCTGCCCTAAAAAATTGTGCTGAAGTAGGAAATGGACAAAAAAATTCAAAACAGGCAAATGTTTCAAGAAGAGAGTATGAGGAGTTAAGTTTTACTCACGCTCTTTTAAAAAAAAAAGGAAAATGGATAAAAGCTCAACCTCAGGGAGTGTTAGACCCATGCAATCTAATCTACAAAAAGTTTCAACTTAGACCAGTCGACTGACCATCAGCAAAATGTCTACAAACAATAAATGCTGACGGGGTTTTCAAGAACTGTGTCCCCTCTACCTGCTGGTGAGACGTAAAGGGGTAACAGCCAATAATGAGAAGAGAAAGGATCTGTGATTAAAAGTAAAAATGGAGGTACCATTCAGTCCAGCAGGCGCACCATTGGACCTCTCACCTGAGAAGACAAGAATCGAGAAGACACAGGCCGCAAAAGCTGCAGTGCAGCCTTATTCACATTAGCCAAGACAGTGAAGCAATCAAAATATCCAACAAGAGGTGAAAGGATAAAGAAGAAGTGGTCCATGTACAGAATGGAATATTAGGCATGGAAAACAATGAACCATTGCTCTTTGAGGCACCACAAATGAGTCTGGAGATAATCACGAAACATGAGGTAACTCGGAAACCAAAGACCTGTATTCTATGATATCACTTATAGGCGTTATCTAATAACTGACACAAATGAATATATTTCCACAGAGAAAGACACTCACAGACTTAGAAAACAAACTATGCTCATCTAAAAGGAAAGGTGGGGGGAATGGATAAGTTAAGATTAGTGTTGCTATATGTATACAAACACATAGTATATACATATGTCAAAAAGACCGACCATCTAGCAAGGGAGGTCTGTGGAACCCTCTGTAACATTTTACATGGGAAGAGGATCTGTACTTGAATAGACATATATAATGTACAAATGAACCAGATTGTGTACACCTAGGACAGACAATATTCGAAGTTTTACCCCAATTAAAAACAATTTTAAAACCAAGAAGAAATAATGAGACATAAACTTATGGGGGTTTCTCCAGGCACATTCCAATTTAATTTACAACCTAAGAACACGACTTCCATAAAGGCTCTGCTGCCCTAGTACCCAGATTTGGGAGTGGAGAAATGCTGCCTACTTGAGGCCACTTCCCACAACAGCAGCTTTAAACCCATTGCTAATGGTCACTAAATATTCACCAAACTTGCAGTTCGGGAAATGACACCTGCTCTCTAAAAAAATTCTGAGGTGGAAAATCGACCAAAAATTTCAAAATAGGGCAATCTTCCAAGAAGACATTTTCAAGAGATATATTGTACTCCCAACTGTTTCCTTTTTTTTAACAGAAAAGAAAACGGTGGAGAAAAATGATGAGTTTTACGAATTTTCAAAGACATGCAAACCCAAATTACAAAACCCTATCAGCACACAGCAGCCAGTAGGGCCATTAGCATAAAGGCAGCAAACAATAAATGCTAAATCGATTGTGGAGAAATGCATACACTCGATTCTAAGGGGGACGTGGTAAGAGCCACTAATGAAAACACAAAGAAGGTGCTTTGAAAAGGGAAACACGGTGCTACCAGTCAATCAATCACACCCACTGCTGGGCCTATCACCTGAGAAAATGAGAATCAAAAATCACAGGCTGGCAATCCTGCACTCCAACAATATTTACCATAGCCAACACTTGGAAGCAATGAAAATGTCCATCAACCGAGGAATGCGCAAAGTAGAAGTGGTCCAAGTGCACACTGGGGAATTACTCCAATAAGAACTAAAAATTAAATTTAAAAATCCAACAAAAGTAAGGAGACATCAGCTTGTGTGGGTTTGTCCGGGCAAACTCCACTCTAATTTATAACCGAGAAACACCACAGGCCGCAAGGGCTTTTCCCTAGTTACCATGGTGGGGACATAGAAAGGCTGCCGCCCTCTGGCATTTACCTGCAAAAGCAGCTTTAAAGCCTGTGCTAATGGTCATTTCATAGGAACAAGTACTGCAGAACTGTAAATGAAACCTGCCCTCAAAATGTCTTGAGGGAGGTAATGGCCAAAACATTTCAAAATGTGACACATACTTTAAGAGAACACTTTGAAGAACTAAGGGGTAATCACAGGTTGAAAAATAAAAAGGACATGCCTTAAAGCTCAATTTCAACGGATTATGAGGCACATGCGAATTCAAGCACAAAGAGGTACCAGCTCACACTTGTCAGAATAACCATCAGCAAGGAAACTACAAACAATAAATGCTGAAGTTGTTGTGGAGAAATGCATACCCCCAACTTCCATTGGGACGTAACTTGGAAAGGGCCACGAATGAGAACAGAATGGAGGTGCCTTAAAAAGGTAAACATTGAGCTACCATATGATCCAGCAGGCCCACTCCTCGACCTATAATCTAAGAAGAGAGAATTGGAAAGACACAGGAAGGCAAATCTGCATGGAACAGTATTACGATAGCCAAGATATGGAAGTAACCAAAAAGTCCACCAACAGATGGGTGGACACAGAAGAACTCCTCCATGTACAGATGGAATATTCGCTAGTGAAAAAAATGAAACAATGCCATTTGCAGCACCATACATGAGTCTAGACATAATCACGCCACCTGTAGTAAGTGAGAAAGCAAAAGACACATATCCTATCATATCACTTTTAGGAGTTACTTAAAAATTGATACCAATGAAGATATTTCCACAGAGAAACGCAATCACAGTTTCATTAAAAAAAATCTTATGGTTCACCAAATAGAAAGGGATGAGGATTGGATACATTACCATATTGGGGTTAACAGAGATATACAAATCATGTGAAATATATAATCACCAAAGACGTACGGAAGACCAGGAGAAGACTACTCAACAGTGTGTCATAACCTACATGGGAAAAGGATGCGAGGAAGAATAGATACACGTATATGTGTGAAAGAACCACATCTTGCACACCTACAACAAACAAACCATTGTAATCAAATTTGCTGTGATAAAAAATAAAAAGTAAATTACAATTATGAACAAGAAGTAATGAGACATAAACATAAAGTGCTTTTTCCCTGGCACATTCCATTCGAATTTACAACCTAGAACACCACTTCCATTAAGGCTCTGTTTCCCCAGTTACCAAATTTGGTAAATGAGAAATGCTGCCACCTTGTGGCCGTTTCCTGCAAGAGCAGCTTTAAACTCACAGCTAATGGTCACTTAACATTCACAAGGACTCAGGGCTGTAAAGGACACCTGCCCTAAAAAATTGTGCTGAAGTAGGGAATGGACAAAAAAATTCAAAACAGGCAAATGTTTCAAGATGAGAGTATGAAGAGTTAAGTTTTACTCACGCTCTTTTAAAAAAAAAGGAAAATGCATAAAAGCTCAACCTCAGGGAGTGTTAGACCCATGCAATCTAATCTACAAAAAGTTTCAACTTAGACCAGTCGACTGACCATCAGCAAAATGTCTACAAACAATAAATGCTGACGGAGTTTTTAAGAACTGTGTCCCCTCTACCTGCTGGTGAGACGTAAAGGGGTAACAGCCAATAATGAGAACAGAAAGGAGCTGTGTTTAAAAGTAAAAATGGAGGTACCATTCAGTCCAGCAGGCGCACCATTGGACCTCTCACCTGAGAAGACAAGAATCGAGCAGACACAGGCCGCAAAAGCTGCAGTGCAGCCTTATTCACAATAGCCAAGACAGTGAAGCAATCAAAATATCCAACAAGAGGTGAATGGATAAAGAAGAAGTGGTCCATGTACACAAGGGAATATTAGCCATGGAAAACAATGAACCATTGCTCTTTGAGGCACCACAAATGAGTCTGGAGATAATCACGAAACATGAGGTAACTCGGAAACCAAAGACCTGTATTCTATGATATCACTTATAGGCGTTATCTAATAACTGACACAAATGAATATATTTCCACAGAGAAAGACACTCACAGACTTAGAAAACAAACTATGCTCATCTAAAAGGAAAGGTGGGAGGAATGGATAAGTTAAGATTAGTGTTGCTCTATGTATACAAACACATAGTATATACATATCACAAAAAGACCGACCATGTAGCAAGGGAGGTCTGTGGAACCCTCTGTAACATTTTACATGGGAAGAGGATCTGTACTTGAATAGACATATATAAAGTACAAATGAACCAGATTGTGTACACCTAGGACAAACAATATTCTAAGCTTTACACCAATTAAAAAAAAATTAAAACCAAGAAGAAATAATGAGACATAAACTTATGGGGGTTTCTCCATGCACATTCCAATTTAATTTACAACCTAGGAACACGACTTCCAGAAAGGCTCTGCTGCCCTAGTACCCAGATTTGGGAGTGGAGAAATGCTGCCTGCTTGAGGTCACTTCCCACAACAGCAGCTTTAAACCCATTGCCAAAGGTCACTAAATATTCACCAAACTTGCAGTTCGGGAAATGACACCTGCTCTCTAAAAAAATTCTGGGGTGGATAATAGACCAAAAATTTCAAAATAGGGCAACCTTCCAAGAAGAAAATTTCAAGAGATATATTGTACTCCCAACTGTTTCCTTTTTTTAACAGAAAAGTAAACGGTGGAGAAAAATGATGAGTTTTACGAATTTTCAAAGACATGCAAACCCAAATTACACAACCCTATCAGCACACAGCAGCCAGTAGGGCCATTAGCATATATGCTGCAAACAATAAATGCTAAATCGATTGTGGAGAAATGCATACCCTCGATTCTAAGGGGGACGTGGTAAGAGCCACTAATGAAAACACAAAGAAGGTGCTTTGAAAAGGGAAACACGGTGCTACCAGTTAATCAGTCACACCCACTGCTGGGCCTATCACCTGAGAAAATGAGAATCAAAAAGTCACAGGCTGGCAATCCTGCACTCCAACAATATTTACCATAGCCAACACTTGGAAGCAATGAAAATGTCCATCAACAGAGGAATGCGCAAAGTAGAAGTGGTCCACGTGCACACTGGGGAATTACTCCAATAAAAACTAAAAATTAAATTTAAAAATCCAACAAAAGTAAGGAGACATCAGCTTGTGTGGGTTTGTCCGGGCACACTCCACTCTAATTTATAACCGAGAAACACCACAGGCCGCAAGGGCTTTTCCCTAGTTACCATGGTGGGGACATAGAAAGGCTGCCGCCCTCTGGCATTTACCTGCAAAAGCAGCTTTAAAGCCTGTGCTAATGGTCATTTCATAGGAACAAGTACTGCAGAACTGTAAATGAAACCTGCCCTCAAAATGTCTTGAGGGAGGTAATGGCCAAAACATTTCAAAATGTGACACATACTTTAAGAGAACACTTTGAAGAACTAAGGGGTAATCACAGGTTGAAAAATAAAAAGGACATGCCTTAAAGCTCAATTTCAACGGATTATGAGGCACATGCGAATTCAACCACAAAGAGGTATTAGCTCACACTTGTCAGAATAACCATCAGCAAGGAAACTACAAACAATAAATGCTGAAGGTGTTGTGGAGAAATATATACCCCCAACTTCAAGTGGGACGTAACTTGGAAAGGGCCATGAATGAGAACAGAATGGAGGTGCCTTAAAAAGGTAAACATTGAGCTACCGTATGATCCAGCAGGCCCACTCCTCGACCTATAATCTAAGAAGAAAGAATTGGAAAGACACAGGCAGGCAAATCTGCATGGCACAGTATTACGATAGCCAAGATATGGAAGTAACCAAAAAGTCCACCAACAGATGGGTGGACAAAGAAGAACTCCTCCATGTACAGATGGAATATTCGCTAGTGAAAAAAATGAAACAATGCCATTTGCAGCACCATACATGAGCCTAGACATAATCACGCCACCTGTAGTAAGTGAGAAAGCAAAAGACACATATCCTATCATATCACTTTTAGGAGTTACTTAAAAATTGATATAAATGAAGATATTTCCACAGAGAAAGGCAATCACAGATTCATTAAAATACTTATGGTTCACCAAATAGAAAGGGATGAGGATTGGATACATTACCATATTGGGGTTAACAGAGATATACAAACCATGTGAAATATATAATCACCAAAGACGTACGGAAGACCAGGAGAAGACTACTCAACATTGTGTCATAACCTACATGGGAAAAGGATGCGAGGAAGAATAGATACACGTATATGTGTGAAAGAACCACATCTTCCACACCTAGAACAAACAAACCATTGTAATCAAATTTGCTGGGATAAAAAATAAAAAGTAAATTACAATTATGAACAAGAAGTAATGAGACATAAACATAAAGTGCTTTTTTCCTGGCACATTCCATTCGAATTTACAACCTAGAACACCACTTCCATTAAGGCTCTGTTTCCCCAGTTACAAAATTTGGTAAAGGAGAAATGCTGCCACCTTGTGGCCGTTTCCTGCAAGAGCAGCTTTAAACTCACAGCTAATGGTCACTTAACATTCACAAGGACTCAGGGCTGTAAAGGACACCTGCCCTAAAAAATTGTGCTGAAGTAGGGAATGGACAAAAAAATTCAAAACAGGCAAATGTTTCAAGATGAGAGTATGAAGACTTAAGTTTTACTCACGCTCTTTTAAAAAAAAAAAAGGAAAATGTATAAAAGCTCAACCTCAGGGAGTGTTAGACCCATGCAATCTAATCTACAAAAAGTTTCAACTTAGACCAGTCGACTGACCATCAGCAAAAAATCTACAAACAATAACTCCTGAAGGGATTTTAGAGAACTGTGTCCGCTCTACCTGCTGGTGAGACGAAAAGGGGTAACAGCCAATAATGAGAACAGAAAGGAGCTGTGTTTAAAAGTAAAAATGGAGGTACCATTCAATCCAGCAGGCGCACCATTGGACCTCTCACCTGAGAAGACAAGAATCGAGAAGACACAGGCCGCAAAAGCTGCAGTGCAGCCTTATTCACAATAGCCAAGACAGTGAAGCAATCAAAATATCCAACAAGAGGTGAATGGATAAAGAAGAAGTGGTCCATGTACACAATGGAATATTAGCCATGGAAAACAATGAACCATTGCTCTTTGAGGCACCACAAATGAGTCTGGAGATAATCACGAAACATGAGGTAACTCGGAAACCAAAGACCTGTATTCTATGATATCACTTATAGGCGTTATCTAATAACTGACACAAATGAATATATTTCCACAGAGAAAGACACTCACAGACTTAGAAAACAAACTATGCTCATCTAAAAGGAAAGGTGGGGGGAATGGATAAGTTAAGATTAGTGTTGCTCTATGTATACAAACACATAGTATATACATATCTCAAAAAGACCGACCATGTAGCAAGGGAGGTCTGTGGAACCCTCTGTAACATTTTACATGGGAAGAGGATCTGTACTTGAATAGACATATATAATGTACAAATGAACCAGATTGTGTACACCTAGGACAAACAATATTCTAAGCTTTACCCCAATTAAAAAAAAATTTAAAACCAAGAAGAAATAATGAGACATAAACTTATGGGGGTTTCTCCATGCACATTCCAATTTAATTTACAACCTAGGAACACGACTTCCAGAAAGGCTCTGCTGCCCTAGTACCCAGATTTGGGAGTGGAGAAATGCTGCCTGCTTGAGGTCACTTCCCACAACAGCAGCTTTAAACCCATTGCTAAAGGTAACTAAATATTCACCAAACTTGCAGTTCAGGAAATGACACCTGCTCTCTAAAAAAATTCTGGGGTGGAAAATCGACCAAAAATTTCAAAATAGGGCAACCTTCCAAGAAGAAAATTTCAAGAGATATATTGTACTCCCAACTGTTTCCTTTTTTTTAACAGAAAAGTAAACGGTGGAGAAAAATGATGAGTTTTACGAATTTTCAAAGACATGCAAACCCAAATTACACAACCCTACCAGCACACAGCAGCCAGTAGGGCCATTAACATACATGCTGCAAACAATAAATGCTAAATCGATTGTGGAGAAATGCATACCCTCGATTCTAAGGGGGACGTGCTAAGAGCCACTAATGAAAACACAAAGAAGGTGCTTTGAAAAGGGAAACACGGTGCTACCAGTCAATCAGTCACACCCACTGCTGGGCCTATCACCTGAGAAAATGAGAATCAAAAAGTCACAGGCTGGCAATCCTGCACTCCAACAATATTTACCATAGCCAACACTTGGAAGCAATGAAAATGTCCATCAACCGAGGAATGCACAAAGTAGAAGTGATCCACGTGCACACTGGGAAATTACTCCAATAAAAACTAAAAATTAAATTAAAAATCCAACAAAAGTAAGGAGACATCAGCTTGTGTGGGTTTGTCTGGGCACACTCCACTCTAATTTATAACCGAGAAACACCACAGACCGCAAGGGCTTTTCCCTAGTTACCATGGTGGGGACATAGAAAGGCTGCCGCCCTCTGGCATTTACCTGCAAAAGCAGCTTTAAAGCCTGTGCTAATGGTCATTTCATAGGAACAAGTACTGCAGAACTGTAAATGAAACCTGCCCTCAAAATGTCTTGAGGGAGGTAATGGCCAAAACATTTCAAAATGTGACACATATTTTAAGAGATCACTTTGAAGAACTAAGGAGTAATCACAGCTTGAAAAATAAAAAGGACATGCCTTAAAGCTCAATTTCAACGGATAATGAGGCACATGCGAATTCAACCACAAAGAGGTATCAGCTCACACTTGTCAGAATAACCATCAGCAAGGAAACTACAAACAATAAATGCTGAAGGTGTTGTGGAGAAATATATACCCCCAACTTCAAGTGGGACGTAACTTGGAAAGGGCCATGAATGAGAACAGAATGGAGGTGCCTTAAAAAGGTAAACATTGAGCTACCGTATGATCCAGCAGGCCCACTCCTCGACCTATAATCTAAGAAGAAAGAATTGGAAAGACACAGGCAGGCAAATCTGCATGGCACAGTATTACGATAGCCAAGATATGGAAGTAACCAAAAAGTCCACCAACAGATGGGTGGACAAAGAAGAACTCCTCCATGTACAGATGGAATATTCGCTAGTGAAAAAAATGAAACAATGCCATTTGCAGCACCATACATGAGCCTAGACATAATCACGCCACCTGTAGTAAGTGAGAAAGCAAAAGACACATATCCTATCATATCACTTTTAGGAGTTACTTAAAAATTGATATAAATGAAGATATTTCCACAGAGAAAGGCAATCACAGATTCATTAAAATACTTATGGTTCACCAAATAGAAAGGGATGAGGATTGGATACATTACCATATTGGGGTTAACAGAGATATACAAACCATGTGAAATATATAATCACCAAAGACGTACGGAAGACCAGGAGAAGACTACTCAACATTGTGTCATAACCTACATGGGAAAAGGATGCGAGGAAGAATAGATACACGTATATGTGTGAAAGAACCACATCTTCCACACCTAGAACAAACAAACCATTGTAATCAAATTTGCTGGGATAAAAAATAAAAAGTAAATTACAATTATGAACAAGAAGTAATGAGACATAAACATAAAGTGCTTTTTTCCTGGCACATTCCATTCGAATTTACAACCTAGAACACCACTTCCATTAAGGCTCTGTTTCCCCAGTTACAAAATTTGGTAAAGGAGAAATGCTGCCACCTTGTGGCCGTTTCCTGCAAGAGCAGCTTTAAACTCACAGCTAATGGTCACTTAACATTCACAAGGACTCAGGGCTGTAAAGGACACCTGCCCTAAAAAATTGTGCTGAAGTAGGGAATGGACAAAAAAATTCAAAACAGGCAAATGTTTCAAGATGAGAGTATGAAGACTTAAGTTTTACTCACGCTCTTTTAAAAAAAAAAAAGGAAAATGTATAAAAGCTCAACCTCAGGGAGTGTTAGACCCATGCAATCTAATCTACAAAAAGTTTCAACTTAGACCAGTCGACTGACCATCAGCAAAAAATCTACAAACAATAACTCCTGAAGGGATTTTAGAGAACTGTGTCCGCTCTACCTGCTGGTGAGACGAAAAGGGGTAACAGCCAATAATGAGAACAGAAAGGAGCTGTGTTTAAAAGTAAAAATGGAGGTACCATTCAATCCAGCAGGCGCACCATTGGACCTCTCACCTGAGAAGACAAGAATCGAGAAGACACAGGCCGCAAAAGCTGCAGTGCAGCCTTATTCACAATAGCCAAGACAGTGAAGCAATCAAAATATCCAACAAGAGGTGAATGGATAAAGAAGAAGTGGTCCATGTACACAATGGAATATTAGCCATGGAAAACAATGAACCATTGCTCTTTGAGGCACCACAAATGAGTCTGGAGATAATCACGAAACATGAGGTAACTCGGAAACCAAAGACCTGTATTCTATGATATCACTTATAGGCGTTATCTAATAACTGACACAAATGAATATATTTCCACAGAGAAAGACACTCACAGACTTAGAAAACAAACTATGCTCATCTAAAAGGAAAGGTGGGGGGAATGGATAAGTTAAGATTAGTGTTGCTCTATGTATACAAACACATAGTATATACATATCTCAAAAAGACCGACCATGTAGCAAGGGAGGTCTGTGGAACCCTCTGTAACATTTTACATGGGAAGAGGATCTGTACTTGAATAGACATATATAATGTACAAATGAACCAGATTGTGTACACCTAGGACAAACAATATTCTAAGCTTTACCCCAATTAAAAAAAAATTTAAAACCAAGAAGAAATAATGAGACATAAACTTATGGGGGTTTCTCCATGCACATTCCAATTTAATTTACAACCTAGGAACACGACTTCCAGAAAGGCTCTGCTGCCCTAGTACCCAGATTTGGGAGTGGAGAAATGCTGCCTGCTTGAGGTCACTTCCCACAACAGCAGCTTTAAACCCATTGCTAAAGGTAACTAAATATTCACCAAACTTGCAGTTCAGGAAATGACACCTGCTCTCTAAAAAAATTCTGGGGTGGAAAATCGACCAAAAATTTCAAAATAGGGCAACCTTCCAAGAAGAAAATTTCAAGAGATATATTGTACTCCCAACTGTTTCCTTTTTTTTAACAGAAAAGTAAACGGTGGAGAAAAATGATGAGTTTTACGAATTTTCAAAGACATGCAAACCCAAATTACACAACCCTACCAGCACACAGCAGCCAGTAGGGCCATTAACATACATGCTGCAAACAATAAATGCTAAATCGATTGTGGAGAAATGCATACCCTCGATTCTAAGGGGGACGTGCTAAGAGCCACTAATGAAAACACAAAGAAGGTGCTTTGAAAAGGGAAACACGGTGCTACCAGTCAATCAGTCACACCCACTGCTGGGCCTATCACCTGAGAAAATGAGAATCAAAAAGTCACAGGCTGGCAATCCTGCACTCCAACAATATTTACCATAGCCAACACTTGGAAGCAATGAAAATGTCCATCAACCGAGGAATGCACAAAGTAGAAGTGATCCACGTGCACACTGGGAAATTACTCCAATAAAAACTAAAAATTAAATTAAAAATCCAACAAAAGTAAGGAGACATCAGCTTGTGTGGGTTTGTCTGGGCACACTCCACTCTAATTTATAACCGAGAAACACCACAGACCGCAAGGGCTTTTCCCTAGTTACCATGGTGGGGACATAGAAAGGCTGCCGCCCTCTGGCATTTACCTGCAAAAGCAGCTTTAAAGCCTGTGCTAATGGTCATTTCATAGGAACAAGTACTGCAGAACTGTAAATGAAACCTGCCCTCAAAATGTCTTGAGGGAGGTAATGGCCAAAACATTTCAAAATGTGACACATATTTTAAGAGATCACTTTGAAGAACTAAGGAGTAATCACAGCTTGAAAAATAAAAAGGACATGCCTTAAAGCTCAATTTCAACGGATAATGAGGCACATGCGAATTCAACCACAAAGAGGTATCAGCTCACACTTGTCAGAATAACCATCAGCAAGGAAACTACAAACAATAAATGCTGAAGGTGTTGTGGAGAAATATATACCCCCAACTTCAAGTGGGACGTAACTTGGAAAGGGCCATGAATGAGAACAGAATGGAGGTGCCTTAAAAAGGTAAACATTGAGCTACCGTATGATCCAGCAGGCCCACTCCTCGACCTATAATCTAAGAAGAAAGAATTGGAAAGACACAGGCAGGCAAATCTGCATGGCACAGTATTACGATAGCCAAGATATGGAAGTAACCAAAAAGTCCACCAACAGATGGGTGGACAAAGAAGAACTCCTCCATGTACAGATGGAATATTCGCTAGTGAAAAAAATGAAACAATGCCATTTGCAGCACCATACATGAGCCTAGACATAATCACGCCACCTGTAGTAAGTGAGAAAGCAAAAGACACATATCCTATCATATCACTTTTAGGAGTTACTTAAAAATTGATATAAATGAAGATATTTCCACAGAGAAAGGCAATCACAGATTCATTAAAATACTTATGGTTCACCAAATAGAAAGGGATGAGGATTGGATACATTACCATATTGGGGTTAACAGAGATATACAAACCATGTGAAATATATAATCACCAAAGACGTACGGAAGACCAGGAGAAGACTACTCAACATTGTGTCATAACCTACATGGGAAAAGGATGCGAGGAAGAATAGATACACGTATATGTGTGAAAGAACCACATCTTCCACACCTAGAACAAACAAACCATTGTAATCAAATTTGCTGGGATAAAAAATAAAAAGTAAATTACAATTATGAACAAGAAGTAATGAGACATAAACATAAAGTGCTTTTTTCCTGGCACATTCCATTCGAATTTACAACCTAGAACACCACTTCCATTAAGGCTCTGTTTCCCCAGTTACAAAATTTGGTAAAGGAGAAATGCTGCCACCTTGTGGCCGTTTCCTGCAAGAGCAGCTTTAAACTCACAGCTAATGGTCACTTAACATTCACAAGGACTCAGGGCTGTAAAGGACACCTGCCCTAAAAAATTGTGCTGAAGTAGGGAATGGACAAAAAAATTCAAAACAGGCAAATGTTTCAAGATGAGAGTATGAAGACTTAAGTTTTACTCACGCTCTTTTAAAAAAAAAAAAGGAAAATGTATAAAAGCTCAACCTCAGGGAGTGTTAGACCCATGCAATCTAATCTACAAAAAGTTTCAACTTAGACCAGTCGACTGACCATCAGCAAAAAATCTACAAACAATAACTCCTGAAGGGATTTTAGAGAACTGTGTCCGCTCTACCTGCTGGTGAGACGAAAAGGGGTAACAGCCAATAATGAGAACAGAAAGGAGCTGTGTTTAAAAGTAAAAATGGAGGTACCATTCAATCCAGCAGGCGCACCATTGGACCTCTCACCTGAGAAGACAAGAATCGAGAAGACACAGGCCGCAAAAGCTGCAGTGCAGCCTTATTCACAATAGCCAAGACAGTGAAGCAATCAAAATATCCAACAAGAGGTGAATGGATAAAGAAGAAGTGGTCCATGTACACAATGGAATATTAGCCATGGAAAACAATGAACCATTGCTCTTTGAGGCACCACAAATGAGTCTGGAGATAATCACGAAACATGAGGTAACTCGGAAACCAAAGACCTGTATTCTATGATATCACTTATAGGCGTTATCTAATAACTGACACAAATGAATATATTTCCACAGAGAAAGACACTCACAGACTTAGAAAACAAACTATGCTCATCTAAAAGGAAAGGTGGGGGGAATGGATAAGTTAAGATTAGTGTTGCTCTATGTATACAAACACATAGTATATACATATCTCAAAAAGACCGACCATGTAGCAAGGGAGGTCTGTGGAACCCTCTGTAACATTTTACATGGGAAGAGGATCTGTACTTGAATAGACATATATAATGTACAAATGAACCAGATTGTGTACACCTAGGACAAACAATATTCTAAGCTTTACCCCAATTAAAAAAAAATTTAAAACCAAGAAGAAATAATGAGACATAAACTTATGGGGGTTTCTCCATGCACATTCCAATTTAATTTACAACCTAGGAACACGACTTCCAGAAAGGCTCTGCTGCCCTAGTACCCAGATTTGGGAGTGGAGAAATGCTGCCTGCTTGAGGTCACTTCCCACAACAGCAGCTTTAAACCCATTGCTAAAGGTAACTAAATATTCACCAAACTTGCAGTTCAGGAAATGACACCTGCTCTCTAAAAAAATTCTGGGGTGGAAAATCGACCAAAAATTTCAAAATAGGGCAACCTTCCAAGAAGAAAATTTCAAGAGATATATTGTACTCCCAACTGTTTCCTTTTTTTTAACAGAAAAGTAAACGGTGGAGAAAAATGATGAGTTTTACGAATTTTCAAAGACATGCAAACCCAAATTACACAACCCTACCAGCACACAGCAGCCAGTAGGGCCATTAACATACATGCTGCAAACAATAAATGCTAAATCGATTGTGGAGAAATGCATACCCTCGATTCTAAGGGGGACGTGCTAAGAGCCACTAATGAAAACACAAAGAAGGTGCTTTGAAAAGGGAAACACGGTGCTACCAGTCAATCAGTCACACCCACTGCTGGGCCTATCACCTGAGAAAATGAGAATCAAAAAGTCACAGGCTGGCAATCCTGCACTCCAACAATATTTACCATAGCCAACACTTGGAAGCAATGAAAATGTCCATCAACCGAGGAATGCACAAAGTAGAAGTGATCCACGTGCACACTGGGAAATTACTCCAATAAAAACTAAAAATTAAATTAAAAATCCAACAAAAGTAAGGAGACATCAGCTTGTGTGGGTTTGTCTGGGCACACTCCACTCTAATTTATAACCGAGAAACACCACAGACCGCAAGGGCTTTTCCCTAGTTACCATGGTGGGGACATAGAAAGGCTGCCGCCCTCTGGCATTTACCTGCAAAAGCAGCTTTAAAGCCTGTGCTAATGGTCATTTCATAGGAACAAGTACTGCAGAACTGTAAATGAAACCTGCCCTCAAAATGTCTTGAGGGAGGTAATGGCCAAAACATTTCAAAATGTGACACATATTTTAAGAGATCACTTTGAAGAACTAAGGAGTAATCACAGCTTGAAAAATAAAAAGGACATGCCTTAAAGCTCAATTTCAACGGATAATGAGGCACATGCGAATTCAACCACAAAGAGGTATCAGCTCACACTTGTCAGAATAACCATCAGCAAGGAAACTACAAACAATAAATGCTGAAGGTGTTGTGGAGAAATGCATACCCTCAACTTCAAGTGGGACGTAACTTGAAAAGGGCCACGAATGAGAACAGAATGGAGGTGCCTTAAAAAGGTAAACATTGAGCTACCATATGATCCAGCAGGCCCACTCCTCCACCTATAATCTAAGAAGAAAGAATTGGAAAGACACAGGCAGGCAAATCTGCATGGCACATTATTACGATAGCCAAGATATGGAAGTAACCAAAAAGGCCACCAACATATGGGTGGACAAAGAAGAACTCCTCCATGTACAGATGGAATATTCGCTAGTGAAAAAAATGAAAAAATGCCATTTGCAGCACCATACATGAGCCTAGACATAATCACACCACCTGTAGTAAGTGAGAAAGCAAAAGACACATATCCTATCATATAACTTTTAGGAGTTACTTAAAAATTGATAAAAATGAAGATATTTCCACAGAGAAAGGCAATCACAGATTCATTAAAATACTTATGGTTCACCAAATAGAAAGGGATGAGGATTGGATACATTACCATATTGGAGTTAACAGAGATATACATACCATGTGAATATATAATCACCAAAGACGTACGGAAGACCAGGAGAAGACTACTCAACATTGTGTCATAACCTACATGGGAAAAGGATGCGAGGAAGAATAGATACACGTATATGTGTGAAAGAACCACATCTTGCACACCTAGAACAAACAAACCATTGTAATCAAATTTGCTGGGATAAAAAATAAAAAGTAAATTACAATTATGAACAAGAAGTAATGAGACATAAACATAAAGTGCTTTTTTCCTGGCACATTCCATTCGAATTTACAACCTAGAACACCACTTCCATTAAGGCTCTGTTTCCCCAGTTACCAAATTTGGTAAAGGAGAAATGCTGCCACCTTGTGGCCGTTTCCTGCAAGAGCAGCTTTAAACTCACAGCTAATGGTCACTTAACATTCACAAGGACTCAGGGCTGTAAAGGACACCTGCCCTAAAAAATTGTGCTGAAGTAGGAAATGGACAAAAAAATTCAAAACAGGCAAATGTTTCAAGAAGAGAGTATGAGGAGTTAAGTTTTACTCACGCTCTTTTAAAAAAAAAGGAAAATGGATAAAAGCTCAACCTCAGGGAGTGTTAGACCCATGCAATCTAATCTACAAAAAGTTTCAACTTAGACCAGTCGACTGACCATCAGCAAAATGTCTACAAACAATAAATGCTGACGGGGTTTTCAAGAACTGTGTCCCCTCTACCTGCTGGTGAGACGTAAAGGGGTAACAGCCAATAATGAGAAGAGAAAGGATCTGTGTTTAAAAGTAAAAATGGAGGTACCATTCAGTCCAGCAGGCGCACCATTGGACCTCTCACCTGAGAAGACAAGAATCGAGAAGACACAGGCCGCAAAAGCTGCAGTGCAGCCTTATTCACATTAGCCAAGACAGTGAAGCAATCAAAATATCCAACAAGAGGTGAAAGGATAAAGAAGAAGTGGTCCATGTACAGAATGGAATATTAGGCATGGAAAACAATGAACCATTGCTCTTTGAGGCACCACAAATGAGTCTGGAGATAATCACGAAACATGAGGTAACTCGGAAACCAAAGACCTGTATTCTATGATATCACTTATAGGCGTTATCTAATAACTGACACAAATGAATATATTTCCACAGAGAAAGACACTCACAGACTTAGAAAACAAACTATGCTCATCTAAAAGGAAAGGTGGGGGGAATGGATAAGTTAAGATTAGTGTTGCTATATGTATACAAACACATAGTATATACATATGTCAAAAAGACCGACCATCTAGCAAGGGAGGTCTGTGGAACCCTCTGTAACATTTTACATGGGAAGAGGATCTGTACTTGAATAGACATATATAATGTACAAATGAACCAGATTGTGTACACCTAGGACAGACAATATTCGAAGTTTTACCCCAATTAAAAAAAATTTTAAAACCAAGAAGAAATAATGAGACATAAACTTATGGGGGTTTCTCCAGGCACATTCCAATTTAATTTACAACCTAAGAACACGACTTCCAGAAAGGCTCTGCTGCCCTAGTACCCAGATTTGGGAGTGGAGAAATGCTGCCTACTTGAGGCCACTTCCCACAACAGCAGCTTTAAACCCATTGCTAATGGTCACTAAATATTCACCAAACTTGCAGTTCGGGAAATGACACCTGCTCTCTAAAAAAATTCTGAGGTGGAAAATCGACCAAAAATTTCAAAATAGGGCAATCTTCCAAGAAGACATTTTCAAGAGATATATTGTACTCCCAACTGTTTCCTTTTTTTTAACAGAAAAGAAAACGGTGGAGAAAAATGATGAGTTTTACGAATTTTCAAAGACATGCAAACCCAAATTACAAAACCCTATCAGCACACAGCAGCCAGTAGGGCCATTAGCATAAAGGCAGCAAACAATAAATGCTAAATCGATTGTGGAGAAATGCATACACTCGATTCTAAGGGGGACGTGGTAAGAGCCACTAATGAAAACACAAAGAAGGTGCTTTGAAAAGGGAAACACGGTGCTACCAGTCAATCAATCACACCCACTGCTGGGCCTATCACCTGAGAAAATGAGAATCAAAAAGTCACAGGCTGGCAATCCTGCACTCCAACAATATTTACCATAGCCAACACTTGGAAGCAATGAAAATGTCCATCAACCGAGGAATGCGCAAAGTAGAAGTGGTCCAAGTGCACACTGGGGAATTACTCCAATAAGAACTAAAAATTAAATTTAAAAATCCAACAAAAGTAAGGAGACATCAGCTTGTGTGGGTTTGTCCGGGCAAACTCCACTCTAATTTATAACCGAGAAACACCACAGGCCGCAAGGGCTTTTCCCTAGTTACCATGGTGGGGACATAGAAAGGCTGCCGCCCTCTGGCATTTACCTGCAAAAGCAGCTTTAAAGCCTGTGCTAATGGTCATTTCATAGGAACAAGTACTGCAGAACTGTAAATGAAACCTGCCCTCAAAATGTCTTGAGGGAGGTAATGGCCAAAACATTTCAAAATGTGACACATACTTTAAGAGAACACTTTGAAGAACTAAGGGGTAATCACAGGTTGAAAAATAAAAAGGACATGCCTTAAAGCTCAATTTCAACGGATTATGAGGCACATGCGAATTCAAGCACAAAGAGGTACCAGCTCACACTTGTCAGAATAACCATCAGCAAGGAAACTACAAACAATAAATGCTGAAGTTGTTGTGGAGAAATGCATACCCCCAACTTCCATTGGGACGTAACTTGGAAAGGGCCACGAATGAGAACAGAATGGAGGTGCCTTAAAAAGGTAAACATTGAGCTACCATATGATCCAGCAGGCCCACTCCTCGACCTATAATCTAAGAAGAGAGAATTGGAAAGACACAGGAAGGCAAATCTGCATGGCACAGTATTACGATAGCCAAGATATGGAAGTAACCAAAAAGTCCACCAACAGATGGGTGGACACAGAAGAACTCCTCCATGTACAGATGGAATATTCGCTACTGAAAAAAATGAAACAATGCCATTTGCAGCACCATACATGAGTCTAGACATAATCACGCCACCTGTAGTAAGTGAGAAAGGAAAAGACACATATCCTATCATATCACTTTTAGGAGTTACTTAAAAATTGATACCAATGAAGATATTTCCACAGAGAAACGCAATCACAGTTTCATTAAAAAAAATCTTATGGTTCACCAAATAGAAAGGGATGAGGATTGGATACATTACCATATTGGGGTTAACAGAGATATACAAATCATGTGAAATATATAATCACCAAAGACGTACGGAAGACCAGGAGAAGACTACTCAACAGTGTGTCATAACCTACATGGGAAAAGGATGCGAGGAAGAATAGATACACGTATATGTGTGAAAGAACCACATCTTGCACACCTAGAACAAACAAACCATTGTAATCAAATTTGCTGTGATAAAAAATAAAAAGTAAATTACAATTATGAACAAGAAGTAATGAGACATAAACATAAAGTGCTTTTTCCCTGGCACATTCCATTCGAATTTACAACCTAGAACACCACTTCCATTAAGGCTCTGTTTCCCCAGTTACCAAATTTGGTAAATGAGAAATGCTGCCACCTTGTGGCCGTTTCCTGCAAGAGCAGCTTTAAACTCACAGCTAATGGTCACTTAACATTCACAAGGACTCAGGGCTGTAAAGGACACCTGCCCTAAAAAATTGTGCTGAAGTAGGGAATGGACAAAAAAATTCAAAACAGGCAAATGTTTCAAGATGAGAGTATGAAGAGTTAAGTTTTACTCACGCTCTTTTAAAAAAAAAGGAAAATGCATAAAAGCTCAACCTCAGGGAGTGTTAGACCCATGCAATCTAATCTACAAAAAGTTTCAACTTAGACCAGTCGACTGACCATCAGCAAAATGTCTACAAACAATAAATGCTGACGGAGTTTTTAAGAACTGTGTCCCCTCTACCTGCTGGTGAGACGTAAAGGGGTAACAGCCAATAATGAGAACAGAAAGGAGCTGTGTTTAAAAGTAAAAATGGAGGTACCATTCAGTCCAGCAGGCGCACCATTGGACCTCTCACCTGAGAAGACAAGAATCGCGCAGACACAGGCCGCAAAAGCTGCAGTGCAGCCTTATTCACAATAGCCAAGACAGTGAAGCAATCAAAATATCCAACAAGAGGTGAATGGATAAAGAAGAAGTGGTCCATGTACACAAGGGAATATTAGCCATGGAAAACAATGAACCATTGCTCTTTGAGGCACCACAAATGAGTCTGGAGATAATCACGAAACATGAGGTAACTCGGAAACCAAAGACCTGTATTCTATGATATCACTTATAGGCGTTATCTAATAACTGACACAAATGAATATATTTCCACAGAGAAAGACACTCACAGACTTAGAAAACAAACTATGCTCATCTAAAAGGAAAGGTGGGGGGAATGGATAAGTTAAGATTAGTGTTGCTATATGTATACAAACACATAGTATATACATATCTCAAAAAGACCGACCATCTAGCAAGGGAGGTCTGTGGAACACTCTGTAACATTTTACATGGGAAGAGGATCTGTACTTGAATAGACATATATAATGTACAAATGAACCAGATTGTGTACACCTAGGACAGACAATATTCGAAGCTTTACCCCAATTAAAAAAAATTTTAAAACCAAGAAGAAATAATGAGACATAAACTTATGGGGGTTTCTCCAGGCACATTCCAATTTAATTTACAACCTAGGAACACGACTTCCAGAAAGGCTCTGCTGCCCTAGTACCCAGATTTGGGAGTGGAGAAATGCTGCCTACTTGAGGCCACTTCCCACAACAGCAGCTTTAAACCCATTGCTAATGGTCACTAAATATTCACCAAACTTGCAGTTCGGGAAATGACACCTGCTCTCTAAATAAATTGTGAGGTGGAAAATCGACCAAAAATTTCAAAATAGGGCAACCTTCCAAGAAGACATTTTCAAGAGATATATTGTACTCCCAACTGTTTCCTTTTTTTTAACAGAAAAGAAAACGGTGGCGAAACATGATGAGTTTTACGAATTTTCAAAGACATGCAAACCCAAATTACAAAACCCTATCAGCATACAGCAGCCAGTAGGGCCATTAGCATAAAGGCAGCAAACAATAAATGCTAAATCGATTGTGGAGAAATGCATACCCTCGATTCTAAGGGGGACGTGGTAAGAGCCACTAATGAAAACACAAAGAAGGTGCTTTGAAAAGGGAAACACGGTGCTACCAGTCAATCAATCACACCCACTGCAGGGCCTATCAACTGAGAAAATGAGAATCAAAAAGTCACAGGCTGGCAATCCTGCACTCCAACAATATTTACCAGAGCCAACACTTGGAAGCAATGAAAATGTCCATCAACCGAGGAATGTGCAAAGTAGAAGTGGTCCACGTGCACACTGGGGAATTACTCCAATAAAAACTAAAAATTAAATTTAAAAATCCAACAAAAGTAAGGAGACATCAGCTTGTGTGGGTTTGTCCGGGCACACTCCACTCTAATTTATAACCGAGAAACACCACAGGCCTCAAGGGCTTTTCCCTAGTTACCATGGTGGGGACATAGAAAGGCTGCCGCCCTCTGGCATTTACCTGCAAAAGCAGCTTTAAAGCCTGTGCTATTGGTCATTTCATAGTAACAAGTACTGCAGAACTGTAAATGAAACCTGCCCTCAAAATGTCTTGAGGGAGGTAATGGCCAAAACATTTCAAAATGTGACACATACTTTAAGAGAACACTTTGAAGAACTAAGGGGCAAACAGAGGTTGAAAAATAAAAAGGACATGCCTTAAAGCTCAATTTCAACGGATTATGAGGCACAGGCGAATTCAACCACAAAGAGGTATCAGCTCACACTTGTCAGAATAACCATCAGCAAGGAAACTACAAACAATAAATGCTGAAGGTGTTGTGGAGAAATGCATACCCTCAACTTCAAGTGGGACGTAACTTGAAAAGGGCCACGAATGAGAACAGAATGGAGGTGCCTTAAAAAGGTAAACATTGAGCTACCGTATGATCCAGCAGGCCCACTCCTCGACCTGTAATCTAAGAAGAAAGAATTGGAAAGACACAGGCAGGCAAATCTGCATGGCACAGTATTACAATAGCCAAGATATGGAAGTAACCAAAAAGTCCACCAACAGATGGGTGGAAAAAGAAGAACTCCTCCATGTACAGATGGAATATTCGCTAGTGAAAAAAATGAAACAATGCCATTTACAGCACCATACATGAGTCTAGACGTAATCACGCCACCTGTAGTAAGTGAGAAAGCAAAAGACACATATCCTATCATATCACTTTTAGGAGTTACTTAAAAATTGATACCAATGAAGATATTTCCACAGAGAAAGGCAATCACAGATTCATTAAAAAAACTGATGGTTCACCAAATAGAAAGGGATGAGGATTGGATACCTTACCATATTGGAGTTAACAGAGCTATACATACCATGTGAAATATATAATCACCAAAGACGTACGGAAGACCAGGAGAAGACTACTCAACATTGTGTCATAACCTACATGGGAAAAGGATGCGAGGAAGAATAGATACACGTATATGTGTGAAAGAACCACATCTTGCACACCTAGAACAAACAAACCATTGTAATCAAATTTGCTGGGATAAAAAATAAAAAGTAAATTACAATTATGAACAAGAAGTAATGAGACATAAACATAAAGTGCTTTTTTCCTGGCACATTCCATTCGAATTTACAACCTAGAACACCACTTCCATTAAGGCTCTGTTTCCCCAGTTACCAAATTTGGTAAAGGAGAAATGCTGCCAACTTCTGGCCGTTTCCTGCAAGAGCAGCTTTAAACTCACAGCTAATGGTCACTTAACATTCACAAGGACTCAGGGCTGTAAAGGACACCTGCCCTAAAAAATTGTGCTGAAGTAGGGAATGGACAAAAAAATTCACAACAGGCAAATGTTTCAAGAAGAGAGTATGAGGAGTAAAGTTTTACTCACGCTCTTTAAAAAAAAAAGGAAAATGGATAAAAGCTCAACCTCAGGGAGTGTTAGACCCATGCAATCTAATCTACAAAAAGTTTCAACTTAGACCAGTCGACTGACCATCAGCAAAATGTCTACAAATAATAAATGCTGACGGGGTTTTTAAGAACTGTGTCCCCTCTACCTGCTGGTGACACGTAAAGGGGTAACAGCCAATAATGAGAAGAGAAAGGATCTGTGTTTAAAAGTAAAAATGGAGGTACCATTCAATCCAGCAGGCGCACCATTGGACCTCTCACCTGAGAAGACAAGAATCGAGAAGACACAGGCCGCAAAAGCTGCAGTGCAGCCTTATTCACAATAGCCAAGACAGTGAAGCAATCAAAATATCCAACAAGAGGTGAATGGATAAAGAAGAAGTGGTCCATGTACACAATGGAATATTAGCCATGGAAAACAATGAACCATTGCTCTTTGAGGCACCACAAATGAGTCTGGAGATAATCACGAAACATGAGGTAACTCGGAAACCAAAGACCTGTATTCTATGATATCACTTATAGGCGTTATCTAATAACTGACACAAATGAATATATTTCCACAGAGAAAGACACTCACAGACTTAGAAAACAAACTATGCTCATCTAAAAGGAAAGGTGGGGGGAATGGATAATTTAAGATTAGTGTTGCCATATGTATACAAACACATAGTATATACATATCTCAAAAAGACCGACCATCTAGCAAGGGAGGTCTGTGGAACCCTCTGTAACATTTTACATGGGAAGAGGATCTGTACTTGAATAGACATATATAATGTACAAATGAACCAGATTGAGTACACCTAGGACAGACAATATTCGAAGCTTTACCGCAATTAAAAAAAAATTTAAAACCAAGAAGAAATAATGAGACATAAACTTATGGGGGTTTCTCCAGGCACATTCCAATTTAATTTACAACCTAGGAACACGACTTCCAGAAAGGCTCTGCTGCCCTAGTACCCAGATTTGGGAGTGGAGAAATGCTGCCTACTTGAGGCCACTTCCCACAACAACAGCTTTAAACCCATTGCTAATGGTCACTAAATATTCACCAAACTTGCAGTTCGGGAAATGACACCTGCTCTCTAAAAAAATTCTGAGGTGGAAAATCGACCAAAAATTTCAAAATAGGGCAACCTTCCAAGAAGACATTTTCAAGAGATATATTGTACTCCCAACTGTTTCCTTTTTTTTAACAGAAAAGAAAACGGTGGAGAAACATGATGAGTTTTACGAATTTTCAAAGACATGCAAACCCAAATTACAAAACCCTATCAGCATACAGCAGCCAGTAGGGCCATTAGCATAAAGGCAGCAAACAATAAATGCTAAATCGATTGTGGAGAAATGCATACCCTCGATTCTAAGGGGGACGTGGTAAGAGCCACTAATGAAAACACAAAGAAGGTGCTTTGAAAAGGGAAACACGGTGCTACCAGTCAATCAATCACACCCACTGCTGGGCCTATCAACTGAGAAAATGAGAATCAAAAAGTCACAGGCTGGCAATCCTGCACTCCAACAATATTTACCAGAGCCAACACTTGGAAGCAATGAAAATGTCCATCAACTGAGGAATGCGCAAAGTAGAAGTGGTCCACGTGCACACTGGGGAATTACTCCAATAAAAACTAAAAATTAAATTTAAAAATCCAACAAAAGTAAGGAGACATCAGCTTGTGTGGGTTTGTCCGGGCACACTCCACTCTAATTTATAACCGAGAAACACCACAGGCCTCAAGGGCTTTTCCCTAGTTACCATGGTGGGGACATAGAAAGGCTGCCGCCCTCTGGCATTTACCTGCAAAAGCAGCTTTAAAGCCTGTGCTAATGGTCATTTCATAGGAACAAGTACTGCAGAACTGTAAATGAAAGCTACCCTCAAAATGTCTTGAGGGAGGTAATGGCCAAAACTTTTCAAAATGTGACACATACTTTAAGAGAACACTTTGAAGAACTAAGGGGTAATCACAGGTTGAAAAATAAAAAGGACATGCCTTAAAGCTCAATTTCAACGGATTATGAGGCACAGGCGAATTCAACCACAAAGAGGTATCAGCTCACACTTGTCAGAATAAACATCAGCAAGGAAACTACAAACAATAAATGCTGAAGGTGTTGTGGAGAAATGCATACCCTCAACTTCAAGTGGGACGTAACTTGAAAAGGGCCACGAATGAGAACACAATGGAGGTGCCTTAAAAAGGTAAACATTGAGCTACCGTATGATCCAGCAGGCCCACTCCTCGACCTATAATCTAAGAAGAAAGAATTGGAAAGACACAGGCAGGCAAATCTGCATGGCACAGTATTACAATAGCCAAGATATGGAAGTAACCAAAAAGTCCACCAACAGATGGGTGGACAAAGAAGAACTCCTCCATGTACAGATGGAATATTCGCTAGTGAAAAAAATGAAACAATGCCATTTACAGCACCATACATGAGTCTAGACGTAATCACGCCACCTGTAGTAAGTGAGAAAGCAAAAGACACATATCCTATCATATCACTTTTAGGAGTTACTTAAAAATTGATACCAAGGAAGATATTTCCACAGAGAAAGGCAATCACAGATTCATTAAAAAAACTTATGGTTCACCAAATAGAAAGGGATGAGGATTGGATACATTACCATATTGGGGTTAACAGAGATATACATACCATGTGAAATATATAATCACCAAAGACGTACGGAAGACCAGGAGAAGAGTACTCAACATTGTGTCATAACCTATATGGGAAAAGGATGCGAGGAAGAATAGATACACGTATATGTGTGAAAGAACCACATCTTGCACACCTAGAACAAACAAACCATTGTAATCAAATTTGCTGGGATCAAAAATAAAAAGTAAATTACAATTATGAACAAGAAGTAATGAGACATAAACATAAAGTGCTTTTTTCCTGGCACATTCCATTCGAATTTACAACCTAGAACACCACTTCCATTAAGGCTCTGTTTCCCCAGTTACCAAATTTGGTAAAGGAGAAATGCTGCCACCTTGTGGCCGTTTCCTGCAAGAGCAGCTTTAAACTCACAGCTAATGGTCACTTAACATTCACAAGGACTCAGGGCTGTAAAGGACACCTGCCCTAAAAAATTGTGCTGAAGTAGGAAATGGACAAAAAAATTCAAAACAGGCAAATGTTTCAAGAAGAGAGTATGAGTAGTTAAGTTTTACTCACGCTGTTTTAAAAAAAAAGGAAAATGGATAAAAGCTCAACCTCAGGGAGTGTTAGACCCATGCAATCTAATCTACAAAAAGTTTCAACTTAGACCAGTCGACTGACCATCAGCAAAATGTCTACAAACAATAAATGCTGACGGGGTTTTTAAGAACTGTGTCCCCTCTACCTGCTGGTGAGACGTAAAGGGGTAACAGCCAATAATGAGAAGAGAAAGGATCTGTGTTTAAAAGTAAAAATGGAGGTACCATTCAGTCCAGCAGGCGCACCATTGGACCTCTCACCTGAGAAGACAAGAATCGAGAAGACACAGGCCGCAAAAGCTGCAGTGCAGCCTTTTTCACATTAGCCAAGACAGTGAAGCAATCAAAATATCCAACAAGAGGTGAATGGATAAAGAAGAAGTGGTCCATGTACACAATGGAATATTAGCCATGGAAAACAATGAACCATTGCTCTTTGAGGCACCACAAATGAGTCTGGAGATAATCACGAAACATGAGGTAACTCGGAAACCAAAGACCTGTATTCTATGATATCACTTATAGGCGTTATCTAATAACTGACACAAATGAATATATTTCCACAGAGAAAGACACACACAGACTTAGAAAACAAACTATGCTCATCTAAAAGGAAAGGTGGGGGGAATGGATAAGTTAAGATTAGTGTTGCTATATGTATACAAACACATAGTATATACATATCTCAAAAAGACCGACCATCTAGCAAGGGAGGTCTGTGGAACCCTCTGTAACATTTTACATGGGAAGAGGATCTGTACTTGAATAGACATATATAATGTACAAATGAACCAGATTGTGTACACCTAGGACAGACAATATTCGAAGCTTTACCCCAATTAAAAAAAATTTTAAAACCAAGAAGAAATAATGAGACATAAACTTATGGGGGTTTCTCCAGGCACATTCCAATTTAATTTACAACCTAGGAACACGACTTCCAGAAAGGCTCTGCTGCCCTAGTACCCAGATTTGGGAGTGGAGAAATGCTGCCTACTTGAGGCCACTTCCCACAACAGCAGCTTTAAACGCATTGCTAATGGTCACTAAATAATCACCAAACTTGCAGTTCGGGAAATGACACCTGCTCTCTAAAAAAATTCTGAGGTGGAAAATCGACCAAAAATTTCAAAATAGGGCAACCTTCCAAGAAGACATTTTCAAGAGATTTATTGTACTCCCAACTGTTTCCTTTTTTTTAACAGAAAAGAAAACGGTGGAGAAACATGATGAGTTTTACGAATTTTCAAAGACGTGCTAACCCAAATTACAAAACCCTATCAGCATACAGCAGCCAGTAGGGCCATTAGCATAAAGGCAGCAAACAATAAATGCTAAATCGATTGTGGAGAAATGCATACCCTCGATTCTAAGGGGGACGTGGTAAGAGCCACTAATGAAAACACAAAGAAGGTGCTTTGAAAAGGGAAACACGGTGCTACCAGTCAATCAATCACACCCACTGCTGGGCCTATCAACTGAGAAAATGAGAATCAAAAAGTCACAGGCTGGCAATCCTGCACTCCAACAATATTTACCACAGCCAACACTTGGAAGCAATGAAAATGTCCATCAACTGAGGAATGCGCAAAGTAGAAGTGGTCCACGTGCACACTGGGGAATTACTCCAATAAAAACTAAAAATTAAATTTAAAAATCCAACAAAAGTAAGGAGACATCAGCTTGTGTGGGTTTGTCCGGGCACACTCCACTCTAATTTATAACCGAGAAACACCACAGGCCGCAAGGGCTTTTCCCTAGTTACCATGGTGGGGACATAGAAAGGCTGCCGCGCTCTGGCATTTACCTGCAAAAGCAGCTTTAAAGCCTGTGCTAATGGTCATTTCATAGGAACAAGTACTGCAGAACTGTAAATGAAACCTACCCTCAAAATGTCTTGAGGGAGGTAATGGCCAAAACATTTCAAAATGTGACACATACTTTAAGAGAACACTTTGAAGAACTAAGGGGTAATCACAGGTTGAAAAATAAAAAGGACATGCCTTAAAGCTCAATTTCAACGGATTATGAGGCACAGGCGAATTCAACCACAAAGAGGTATCAGCTCACACGTGTCAGAATAACCATCAGCATGGAAACTACAAACAATAAATGCTGAAGGTGTTGTGGAGAAATGCATACCCTCAACTTCATGTGGGACGTAACTTGAAAAGGGCCACGAATGAGAACAGAATGGAGGTGCCTTAAAAAGGTAAACATTGAGCTACCGTATGATCCAGCAGGCCCACTCCTCGACCTATAATCTAAGAAGAAAGAATTGGAAAGACACAGGCAGGCAAATCTGCATGGCACAGTATTACAATAGCCAAGATATGGAAGTAACCAAAAAGTCCACCAACAGATGGGTGGACAAAGAAAAACTCCTCCATGTACAGATGGAATATTCGCTAGTGAAAAAAATGAAACAATGCCATTTACAGCACCATACATGAGTCTAGACGTAATCACGCCACCTGTAGTAAGTGAGAAAGCAAAAGACACATATCCTATCATATCACTTTTAGGAGTTACTTAAAAATTGATACCAATGAAGATATTTCCACAGAGAAAGGCAATCACAGATTCATTAAAAAAACTGATGGTTCACCAAATAGAAAGGGATGCGGATTGGATACATTACCATATTGGGGTTAACAGAGATATACATACCATGTGAAATATATAATCACCAAAGACGTACGGAAGACCAGGAGAAGACTACTCAACATTGTGTCATAACCTACATGGGAAAAGGATGCGAGGAAGAATAGATACACGTATATGTGTGAAAGAACCACATCTTGCACACCTAGAACAAACAAACCATTGTAATCAAATTTGCTGGGATAAAAAATAAAAAGTAAATTACAATTATGAACAAGAAGTAATGAGACATAAACATAAAGTGCTTTTTTCCTGGCACATTCCATTCGAATTTACAACCTAGAACACCACTTCCATTAAGGCTCTGTTTCCCCAGTTACCAAATTTGGTAAAGGAGAAATGCTGCCACCTTGTGGCCGTTTCCTGCAAGAGCAGCTTTAAACTCACAGCTAATGGTCACTTAACATTCACAAGGACTCAGGGCTGTAAAGGACACCTGCCCTAAAAAATTGTGCTGAAGTAGCGAATGGACAAAAAAATTCAAAACACGCAAATGTTTCAAGAAGAGAGTATGAGGAGTTAAGTTTTACTCACGCTCTTTTAAAAAAAAAAAGGAAAATGCATTAAAGCTCAACCTCAGGGAGTGTTAGACCCATGCAATCTAATCTACAAAAAGTTTCAACTTAGACCAGTCGACTGACCATCAGCAAAATGTCTACAAACAATAAATGCTGACGGGGTTTTTAAGAACTGTGTCCCCTCTACCTGCTGGTGAGACGTAAAGGGGTAACAGCCAATAATGAGAACAGAAAGGAGCTGTGTTTAAAAGTAAAAATGGAGGTACCATTCAGTCCAGCAGGCGCACCATTGGACCACTCACCTGAGAAGACAAGAATCGAGAAGACACAGGCCGCAAAAGCTGCAGTGCAGCCTTATTCACAATAGCCAAGACAGTGAAGCAATCAAAATATCCAACAAGAGGTGAATGGATAAAGAAGAAGTGGTCCATGTACACAATGGAATATTAGCCATGGAAAACAATGAACCATTGCTCTTTGAGGCACCACAAATGAGTCTGGAGATAATCACGAAACATGAGGTAACTCGGAAAACAAAGACCTGTATTCTATGATATCACTTATAGGCGTTATCTAATAACTGACACAAATGAATATATTTCCACAGAGAAAGACACTCACAGACTTAGAAAACAAACTATGCTCATCTAAAAGGAAAGGTGGGGGGAATGGATAAGTTAAGATTAGTGTTGCTATATGTATACAAACACATAGTATATACATATCTCAAAAAGACCAACCATCTAGCAAGGGAGGTCTGTGGAACCCTCTGTAACATTTTACATGGGAAGAGGACCTGTACTTGAATAGACATATATAATGTACAAATGAACCAGATTGTGTACACCTAGGACAGACAATATTCGAAGCTTTACCCCAATTAAAAAAAATTTTAAAACCAAGAAGAAATAATGAGACATAAACTTATGGGGGTTTCTCCAGGCACATTCCAATTTAATTTACAACCTAGGAACACGACTTCCAGAAAGGCTCTGCTGCCCTAGTACCCAGATTTGGGAGTGGAGAAATGCTGCCTACTTGAGGCCACTTCCCACAACAGCAGCTTTAAACCCATTGCTAATGGTCACTAAATATTCACCAAACTTGCAGTTCGGGAAATGACACCTGCTCTCTAAAAAAATTCTGAGGTGGAAAATCGACCAAAAATTTCAAAATAGGGCAACCTTCCAAGAAGACATTTTCAAGAGATATATTGTACTCCCAACTGTTTCCTTTTTTTTAACAGAAAAGAAAACGGTGGAGAAACATGATGAGTTTTACGAATTTTCAAAGACATGCAAACCCAAATTACAAAACCCTATCAGCATACAGCAGCCAGTAGGGCCATTAGCATAAAGGCAGCAAACAATAAATGCTAAATCGATTGTGGAGAAATGCATACCCTCGATTCTAAGGGGGACGTGGTAAGAGCCACTAATGAAAACACAAAGAAGGTGCTTTGAAAAGGGAAACACGGTGCTACCAGTCAATCAATCACACCCACTGCTGGGCCTATCAACTGAGAAAATGAGAATCAAAAAGTCACAGGCTGGCAATCCTGCATTCCAACAATATTTACCAGAGCCAACACTTGGAAGCAATGAAAATGTCCATCAACTGAGGAATGCGCAAAGTAGAAGTGGTCCACGTGCACACTGGGGAATTACTCCAATAAAAACTAAAAATTAAATTTAAAAATCCAACAAAAGTAAGGAGACATCAGCTTGTGTGGGTTTGTCCGGGCACACTCCACTCTAATTTATAACCGAGAAACACCACAGGCCGCAAGGGCTTTTTCCTAGTTACCATGGTGGGGACATAGAAAGGCTGCCGCGCTCTGGCATTTACCTGCAAAAGCAGCTTTAAAGCCTGTGCTAATGGTCATTTCATAGGAACAAGTACTGCAGAACTGTAAATGAAACCTACCCTCAAAATGTCTTGAGGGAGGTAATGGCCAAAACATTTCAAAATGTGACACATACTTTAAGAGAACACTTTGAAGAACTAAGGGGTAATCACAGGTTGAAAAATAAAAAGGACATGCCTTAAAGCTCAATTTCAACGGATTATGAGGCACAGGCGAATTCAACCACAAAGAGGTATCAGCTCACACTTGTCAGAATAACCATCAGCAAGGAAACTACAAACAATAAATGCTGAAGGTGTTGTGGAGAAATGCATACCCTCAACTTCAAGTGGGACGTAACTTGAAAAGGGCCACGAATGAGAACAGAATGGAGGTGCCTTAAAAAGGTAAACATTGAGCTACCGTATGATCCAGCAGGCCCACTCCTCGACCTATAATCTAAGAAGAAAGAATTGGAAAGACACAGGCAGGCAAATCTGCATGGCACAGTATTACAATAGCCAAGATATGGAAGTAACCAAAAAGTCCACCAACAGATGGGTGGACAAAGAAGAACTCCTCCATGTACAGATGGAATATTCGCTAGTGAAAGAAATGAAACAATGCCATTTACAGCACCATACATGAGTCTAGACGTAATCACGCCATCTGTAGTAAGTGAGAAAGCAAAAGACACATATCTTATCAAATCACTTTTAGGAGTTACTTAAAAATTGATACCAAGGAAGATATTTCCACAGAGAAAGGCAATCACAGATTCATTAAAAAAACTGATGGTTAACCAAACAGAAAGGGATGAGGATTGGATACAATACCATATTGGGGTTAACAGAGATATACATACCATGTGAAATATATAATCACCAAAGACGTACGGAAGACCAGGAGAAGACTACTCAACATTGTGTCATAACCTACATGGGAAAAGGATGCGAGGAAGAATAGATACACGTATATGTGTGAAAGAACCACATATTGCACACCTAGAACAAACAAACCATTGTAATCAAATTTGCTGGGATAAAAAATAAAAAGTAAATTACATTTATGAACAAGAAGTAAAGAGACATAAACATAAAGTGCTTTTTTCCTGGCACATTCCATTCGAATTTACAACCTAGAACACCACTTCCATTAAGGCTCTGTTTCCCCAGTTACCAAATTTAGTAAAGGAGAAATGCTGCCAACTTGTGGCCGTTGCCTGCAAGAGCAGCTTTAAACTCACACCTAATGGTCACTTAACATTCACAAGGACTCAGGGCTGTAAAAGACACCTGCCCTAAAAAATTGTGCTGAAGTAGGAAATGGACAAAAAAATTCAAAACAGGCAAATGTTTCAAGAAGAGAGTATGAGGAGTTAAGTTTTACTCACGCTCTTTTAAAAAAAAAGGAAAATGGATAAAAGCTCAACCTCAGGGAGTGTTAGACCCATGCAATCTAATCTACAAAAAGTTTCAACTTAGACCAGTCGACTGACCATCAGCAAAATGTCTACAAACAATAAATGCTGACGGGGTTTTTAAGAACTGTGTCCCCTCTACCTGCTGGTGAGACGTAAAGGTGTAACAGCCAATAATGAGAACAGAAAGGAGCTGTGTTTAAAAGTAAAAATGGAGGTACCATTCAATCCAGCAGGCGCACCATTGGACCTCTCACCTGAGAAGACATGAATCGAGAAGACACAGGCCGCAAAAGTTGCAGTGCAGCCTTTTTCACAATAGCCAAGAGAGTGAAGCAATCAAAATATCCAACAAGAGGTGAATGGATAAAGAAGAAGTGGTCCATGTACACAATGGAATATTAGCCATGGAAAACAATGAACCATTGCTCTTTGAGGCACCACAAATGAGTCTGGAGATAATCACGAAACATGAGGTAACTCGGAAACCAAAGACCTGTATTCTATGATATCACTTATAGGCGTTATCTAATAACTGACACAAATGAATATATTTCCACAGAGAAAGACACTCACAGACTTAGAAAACAAATTATGCTCATCTAAAAGGAAAGGAGGGGGAATGGATAATTTAAGATTAGTGTTTCTCTATGTATACAAACACATAGTATATACATATCTCAAAAAGACCGACCATGTAGCAAGGGAGGTCTGTGGAACCCTCTGTAACATTTTACATGGGAAGAGGATCTGTACTTGAATAGACATATATAATGTACAAATGAACCAGATTGTGTACACCTAGGACAGACAATATTCGAAGATTTACCCCAATTAAAAAAAATTTAAAACCAAGAAGAAATAATGAGACATAAACTTATGGGGGTTTCTCCATGCACATTCCAATTTAATTTACAACCTAGGAACACGACTTCCAGAAAGGCTCTGCTGCCCTAGTACCCAGATTTGGGAGTGGAGAAATGCTGCCTACTCGAGGCCACTTCCCACAACAGCAGCTTTAAACCCATTGCTAATGGTCACTAAATATTCACCAAACTTGCAGTTCGGGAAATGACAGCTGCTCTCTAAAAAAATTCTGAGGTGGAAAATAGACCAAAAATTTCAAAATAGGTCAACCTTCCAAGAAGACATTTTCAAGAGATATATTGTACTCCCAACTGTTTCCTTTTTTTTAACAGAAAAGAAAACGGTGGAGAAACATGATGAGTTTTACGAATTTTCAAAGACATGCAAACCCAAATTACAAAACCCTATCAGCATACAGCAGCCAGTAGGGCCATTAGCATAAAGGCAGCAAACAATAAATGCTAAATCGATTGTGGAGAAATGCATACCCTCGATTCTAAGGGGGACGTGGTAAGAGCCACTAATGAAAACACAAAGAAGGTGCTTTGAAAAGGGAAACACGGTGCTACCAGTCAATCAATCACACCCACTGCTGGGTCTATCAACTGAGAAAATGAGAATCAAAAAGTCACAGGCTGGCAATCCTGCACTCCAACAATATTTACCAGAGCCAACACTTGGAAGCAATGAAAATGTCCATCAACTGAGGAATGCGCAAAGTAGAAGTGGTCCACGTGCACACTGGGGAATTACTCCAATAAAAACTGAAAATTAAATTTAAAAATCCAACAAAAGTAAGGAGACATCAGCTTGTGTGGGTTTGTCCGGGCACACTCCACTCTAATTTATAACCGAGAAACACCACAGGCCGCAAGGGCTTTTCCCTAGTTACCATGGTGGGGACATAGAAAGGCTGCCGCGCTCTGGCATTTACCTGCAAAAGCAGCTTTAAAGCCTGTGCTAATGGTCATTTCATAGGAACAAGTACTGCAGAACTGTAAATGAAACCTACCCTCAAAATGTCTTGAGGGAGGTAATGGCCAAAACATTTCAAAATGTGACACATACTTTAAGAGAACACTTTGAAGAACTAAGGGGTAATCACAGGTTGAAAAATAAAAAGGACATGCCTTAAAGCTCAATTTCAACGGATTATGAGGCACAGGCGAATTCAACCACAAAGAGGTATCAGCTCACACTTGTCAGAATAACCATCAGCAAGGAAACTACAAACAATAAATGCTGAAGGTGTTGTGGAGAAATGCATACCCTCAACTTCAAGTGGGACGTAACTTGAAAAGGGCCACGAATGAGAACAGAATGGAGGTGCCTTAAAAAGGTAAACATTGAGCTACCGTATGATCCAGCAGGCCCACTCCTCGACCTATAATCTAAGAAGAAAGAATTGGAAAGACACAGGCAGGCAAATCTGCATGGCACAGTATTACAATAGCCAAGATATGGAAGTAACCAAAAAGTCCACCAACAGATGGGTGGACAAAGAAGGACTCCTCCATGTACAGATGGAATATTCGCTAGTGAAAAAAATGAAACAATGCCATTTACAGCACCATACATGAGTCTAGACGTAATCACGCCACCTGTAGTAAGTGAGAAAGCAAAAGACACATATCCTATCATATCACTTTTAGGAGTTACTTAAAAATTGATACCAATGAAGATATTTCCACAGAGAAAGGCAATCACAGATTCATTAAAAAAACTGATGGTTCACCAAATAGAAAGGGATGAGGATTGGATACATTACCATATTGGGGTTAACAGAGATATACATACCATGTGAAATATATAATCACCAAAGACGTACGGAAGACCAGGAGAAGACTACTCAACATTGTGTCATAACCTACATGGGAAAAGGATGCGAGGAAGAATAGATACACGTATATGTGTGAAAGAACCACATCTTGCACACCTAGAACAAACAAACCATTGTAATCAAATTTGCTGGGATAAAAAATAAAAAGTAAATTACAATTATGAACAAGAAGTAATGAGACATAAACATAAAGTGCTTTTTTCCTGGCACATTCCATTCGAATTTACAACCTAGAACACCACTTCCATTAAGGCTCTGTTTCCCCAGTTACCAAATTTGGTAAAGGAGAAATGCTGCCACCTTGTGGCCGTTTCCTGCAAGAGCAGCTTTAAACTCACAGCTAATGGTCACTTAACATTCACAAGGACTCAGTGCTGTAAAGGACACCTGCCCTAAAAAATTGTGCTGAAGTAGGAAATGGACAAAAAAATTCAAAACAGGCAAATGTTTCAAGAAGAGAGTATGAGGAGTTAAGTTTTACTCACGCTCTTTTAAAAAAAAAGGAAAATGGATAAAAGGTCAACCTCAGGGAGTGTTAGACCCATGCAATCTAATCTACAAAAAGTTTCAACTTAGACCAGTCGACTGACCATCAGCAAAATGTCTACAAACAATAAATGCTGACGGGGTTTTTAAGAACTGTGTCCCCTCTACCTGCTGGTGAGACGTAAAGGGGTAACAGCCAATAATGAGAACAGAAAGGAGCTGTGTTTAAAAGTAAAAATGGAGGTACCATTCAATCCAGCAGGCGCACCATTGGACCTCTCACCTGAGAAGACAGGAATCGAGAAGACACAGGCCGCAAAAGTTGCAGTGCAGCATTTTTCACAATAGCCAAGAGAGTGAAGCAATCAAAATATCCAACAAGAGGTGAATGGATAAAGAAGAAGTGGTCCATGTACACAATGGAATATTAGCCATGGAAAACAATGAACCATTGCTCTTTGAGGCACCACAAATGAGTCTGGAGATAATCACGAAACATGAGGTAACTCGGAAACCAAAGACCTGTATTCTATCATATCACTTATAGGCGTTATCTAATAACTGACACAAATGAATATATTTCCACAGAGAAAGACACTCACAGACTTAGAAAACAAACTATGCTCATCTAAAAGGAAAGGAGGGGGAATGGATAAGTTAAGATTAGTGTTGCTCTATGTATACAAACACATAGTATATACATATCTCAAAAAGACCGACCATGTAGCAAGGGAGGTCTGTGGAACCCTCTGTAACATTTTACATGGGAAGAGGATCTGTACTTGAATAGACATATATAATGTACAAATGAACCAGATTGTGTACACCTAGGACAGACAATATTCGAAGCCTTACCCCAATTAAAAAAAAAATTTAAAACCAAGAAGAAATAATGAGACATAAACTTATGGGGGTTTCTCCATGCACATTCCAATTTAATTTACAACCTAGGAACACGACTTCCAGAAAGGCTCTGCTGCCCTAGTACCCAGATTTGGGAGTGGAGAAATGCTGCCTGCTTAAGGTCACTTCCCACAACAGCAGCTTTAAACCCATTGCTAAAGGTCACTAAATATTCACCAAACTTGCAGTTCGGGAAATGACACCTGCTCTCTAAAAAAATTCTGGGGTGGAAAATAGACGAAAAATTTCAAAATAGGGCAACCTTCCAAGAAGAAAATTTCAAGAGATATATTGTACTCCCAACTGTTTCCTTTTTTTTAACAGAAAAGTAAACGGTGGAGAAAAATGATGAGTTTTACGAATTTTCAAAGACATGCAAACCCAAATTACAAAACCCTATCAGCACACAGCAGCCAGTAGGGCCATTAGCATAAATGCAGCAAACAATAAATGCTAAATCGATTGTGGAGAAATAAATACCCTCATTTCTAAGGGGGACGTGGTAAGAGCCACTAATGAAAACACAAAGAAGGTGCTTTGAAAAGGGAAACACGGTGCTACCAGTCAATCAATCACACCCACTGCTGGGCCTATCACCTGAGAAAATGAGAATCAAAAAGTCACAGGCTGGCAATCCTGTACTCCAACAATATTTACCATAGACAACACTTGGAAGCAATGAAAATGTCCATCAACCGAGGAATGCGCAAAGTAGAAGTGGTCCACGTGCACACTGGGGAATTACTCCAATAAAAACTAAAAATTAAATTTAAAATTCCAACAAAAGTAAGGAGACATCAGCTTGTGTGGGTTTGTCCGGGCAAACTCCACTCTAATTTATAACCGAGAAACACCACAGGCCGCAAGGGCTTTTCCCTAGTTACCATGGTGGGGACATAGAAAGGCTGCCGCCCTCTGGCATTTACCTGCAAAAGCAGCTTTAAAGCCTGTGCTAATGGTCATTTCATAGGAACAAGTACTGCAGAACTGTAAATGAAACCTACCCTCAAAATGTCTTGAGGGAGGTAATGGCCAAAACATTTCAAAATGTGACACATACTTTAAGAGAACACTTTGAAGAACTAAGGGGTAATCACAGGTTGAAAAATAAAAAGGACATGCCTTAAAGTTCAATTTCAACGGATTATGAGGCACAGGCGAATTCAACCACAAAGAGGTATCAGCTCCCACTTGTCAGAATAACCATCAGCAAGGAAACTACAAACAATAAATGCTGAAGGTGTTGTGGAGAAATGCATACCCTCAACTTCAAATGGGACGTAACTTGAAAAGGGCCACGAATGAGAACAGAATGGAGGTGCCTTAAAAAGGTAAACATTGAGCTACCGTATGATCCAGCAGGCCCACTCCTCGACCTATAATCTAAGAAGAAAGAATTGGAAAGAAACAGGCAGGCAAATCTGCATGTCACAGTATTACAATAGCCAAGATATGGAAGTAACCAAAAAGTCCACAAACACATGGGTGGAAAAGGAGAACTCCTCCATGTACAGATGGAATATTCGCTAGTGAAAAAAATGAAACAATGCCATTTACAGCACCATACATGAGTCTAGACGTAATCACGCCACCTGTAGTAAGTGAGAAAGCAAAAGACACATATCCTATCATATCTCTTTTAGGAGTTACTTAAAAATTGATACCAATGAAGATATTTCCACAGAGAAAGGCAATCACAGATTCATTAAAAAAACTGATGGTTCACCAAATAGAAACGGATGAGGATTGCATACATTACCATATTGGGGTTAACAGAGATATACATACCATGTGAAATATATAATCACCAAAGACGTACAGAAGACCAGGAGAAGACTACTCAACTGTGTGTCATAACCTACATGGGAAAAGGATGCGAGGAAGAATAGATACACGTATATGTGTGAAAGAACCACATCTTGCACACCTAGAACAAACAAACCATTGTAATCAAATTTGCTGGGATAAAAAATAAAAAGTAAATTACAATTATGAACAAGAAGTAATGAGACATAAACATAAAGTGCTTTTTTCCTGGCACATTCCATTCGAATTTACAACCTAGAACACCACTTCCATTAAGGCTCTGTTTCTCCAGTTACCAAATTTGTTAAAGGAGAAATGCTGCCACCTTGTGGCCGTTTCCTGCAAGAGCAGCTTTAAACTCACAGCTAATGGTCACTTAACATTCACAAGGACTCAGGGCTGTAAAGGACACCTGCCCTAAAAAATTGTGCTGAAGTAGGGAATGGACAAAAAAATTCAAAACAGGCAAATGTTTCAAGATGAGAGTATGAAGAGTTAAGTTTTACTCACGCTCTTTTAAAAAAAAAAGGAAAATGCATAAAAGCTCAATCTCAGGGAGTGTTAGACCCAGGCAATCTAATCTACAAAAAGTTTCAACTTAGACCAGTCGACTGACCATCAGCAAAATGTCTACAAACAATAAATGCTGACGGGGTTTTTAAGAACTGTGTCCCCTCTACCTGCTGGTGAGACGTAAAGGGGTAACAGCCAATAATGAGAACAGAAAGGAGCTGTGTTTAAAAGTAAAAATGGAGGTACCATTCAGTCCAGCAGGCGCACCATTGGACCTCTCACCTGAGAAGACAAGAATCGAGAAGACACAGGCCGCAAAAGCTGCAGTGCAGCCTTATTCACAATAGCCAAGACAGTGAAGCAATCAAAATATCCAACAAGAGGTGAATGGATAAAGAAGAAGTGGTCCATGTACACAATGGAATATTAGCCATGGAAAACAATGAACCATTGCTCTTTGAGGCACCACAAATGAGTCTGGAGATAATCACGAAACATGAGGTAACTCGGAAACCAAAGACCTGTATTCTATGATATCACTTATAGGCGTTATCTAATAACTGACACAAATGAATATATTTCCACAGAGAAAGACACTCACAGACTTAGAAAACAAACTATGCTCATCTAATAGGAAAGGTGGGGGGAATGGATAAGTTAAGATTAGTGTTGCTCTATGTATACAAACACAAAATATATACATATCTCAAAAAGACCGACCATGTAGCAAGGGAGGTCTGTGGAACCCTCTGTAACATTTTACATGGGAAGAGGATCTGTACTTGAATAGACATATATAATGTACAAATGAACCAGATTGTGTACACCTAGGAAAAACAATATTCTAAGCTTTACCCCAATTAAAAAAAAAATTAAAACCAAGAAGAAATAATGAGACATAAACTTATGGGGGTTTCTCCATGCACATTCCAATTTAATTTACAACCTAGGAACACGACTTCCAGAAAGGCTCTGCTGCCCTAGTACCCAGATTTGGGAGTGGAGAAATGCTGCCTGCTTGAGGTCACTTCCCACAACAGCAGCTTTAAACCCATTGCCAAAGGTCACTAAATATTCACCAAACTTGCAGTTCGGGAAATGACACCTGCTCTCTAAAAAAATTCTGGGGTGGAAAATAGACGAAAAATTTCAAAATAGGGCAACCTTCCAAGAAGAAAATTTCAAGAGATATATTGTACTCCCAACTGTTTCCTTTTTTTTAACAGAAAAGTAAACGGTGGAGAAAAATGATGAGTTTTACGAATTTTCAAAGACATGCAAACCCAAATTACAAAACCCTATCAGCACACAGCAGCCAGTAGGGCCATTAACATACATGCTGCAAACAATAAATGCTAAATCGATTGTGGAGAAATGCATACCCTCGATTCTAAGAGGGACGTGGTAAGAGCCACTAATGAAAACACAAAGAAGGTGTTTTGAAAAGGGAAACACGGTGCTACCAGTCAATCAGTCACACCCACTGCTGGGCCTATCACCTGAGAAAATGAGAATCAAAAAGTCACAGGCTGGCAATCCTGCACTCCAACAATATTTACCATAGCCAACACTTGGAAGCAATGAAAATGTCCATCAACCCAGGAATGCGCAAAGTAGAAGTGGTCCAAGTGCACACTGGGGAATTACTCCAATAAAAACTAAAAATTAAATTTAAAAATCCAACAAAAGTAAGGAGACATCAGCTTGTGTGGGTTTGTCCGGGCAAACTCCACTCTAATTTATAACCGAGTAACACCACAGGCCGCAAGGGCTTTTCCCTAGTTACCATGGTGGGGACATAGAAAGGCTGCCGCCCTCTGGCATTTACCTGCAAAAGCAGCTTTAAAGCCTGTGCTAATGGTCATTTCATAGGAACAAGTACTGCAGAACTGTAAATGAAACCTGCCCTCAAAATGTCTTGAGGGAGGTAATGGCCAAAACATTTCAAAATGTGACACATACTTTAAGAGAACACTTTGAAGAACTAAGGGGTAATCACAGGTTGAAAAATAAAAAGGACATGCCTTAAAGCTCAATTTCAACGGATTATGAGGCACATGCGAATTCAACCACAAAGAGGTATTAGCTCACACTTGTCAGAATAACCATCAGCAAGGAAACTACAAACAATAAATGCTGAAGGTGTTGTGGAGAATTATATACCCCCAACTTCAAGTGGGACGTAACTTGGAAAGGGCCATGAATGAGAACAGAATGGAGGTGCCTTAAAAAGGTAAACATTGAGCTACCATATGATCCAGCAGGCCCACTCCTCGACCTATAATCTAAGAAGAAAGAATTGGAAAGACACAGGCAGGCAAATCTGCATGGCACAGTATTACGATAGCCAAGATATGGAAGTAACCAAAAAGTCCACCAACAGATGGGTGGACAAAGAAGAACTCCTCCATGTACAGATGGAATATTCGCTAGTGAAAAAAATGAAACAATGCCATTTGCAGCACCATACATGAGCCTAGACATAATCACGCCACCTGTAGTAAGTGAGAAAGCAAAAGACACATATCCTATCATATCACTTTTAGGAGTTACTTAAAAATTGATAAAAATGAAGACATTTCCACAGAGAAAGGCAATCACAGATTCATTAAAATACTTATGGTTCACCAAATAGAAAGGGATGAGGATTGGATACATTACCATATTGGGGTTAACAGAGATATACAAACCATGTGAAATATATAATCACCAAAGACGTACGGAAGACCAGGAGAAGACTACTCAACATTGTGTCATAACCTACATGGGAAAAGGATGCGCGGAAGAATAGATACACGTATATGTGTGAAAGAACCACATCTTCCACACCTAGAACAAACAAACCATTGTAATCAAATTTGCTGGGATAAAAAATAAAAAGTAAATTACAATTATGAACAAGAAGTAATGAGACATAAACATAAAGTGCTTTTTTTCCTGGCACATTCCATTCGAATTTACAACCTAGAACACCACTTCCATTAAGGCTCTGTTTCCCCAGTTACCAAATTTGGTAAAGGAGAAATGCTGCCACCTTGTGGCCGTTTCCTGCAAGAGCAGCTTTAAACTCACAGCTAATGGTCACTTAACATTCACAAGGACTCAGGGCTGTAAAGGACACCTGCCCTAAAAAATTGTGCTGAAGTAGGGAATGGACAAAAAAATTCAAAACAGGAAAATGTTTCAAGATGAGAGTATGAAGACTTAAGTTTTACTCACGCTCTTTTAAAAAAAAAAAGGAAAATGGATAAAAGCTCAACCTCAGGGAGTGTTAGACCCATGCAATCTAATCTACAAAAAGTTTCAACTTAGACCAGTCGACTGACCATCAGCAAAAAATCTACAAACAATAACTCCTGAAGGGGTTTTAGAGAACTGTGTCCCCTCTACCTGCTGGTGAGACGAAAAGGGGTAACAGCCAATAATGAGAACAGAAAGGAGCTGTGTTTAAAAGTAAAAATGGAGGTACCATTCAATCCAGCAGGCGCACCATTGGACCTCTCACCTGAGAAGACAAGAATCGAGAAGACACAGGCCGCAAAAGCTGCAGTGCAGCCTTATTCACAATAGCCAAGACAGTGAAGCAATCAAAATATCCAACAAGAGGTGAATGGATAAAGAAGAAGTGGTCCATGTACACAATGGAATATTAGCCATGGAAAACAATGAACCAATGTTCTTTGAGGCACCACAAATGAGTCTGGAGATAATTATGAAACATGAGGTAACTCGGAAACCAAAGACCTGTATTCTATGATATCACTTATAGGCGTTATCTAATAACTGACACAAATGAATATATTTCCACAGAGAAAGACACTCACAGACTTAGAAAACAAACTATGCTCATCTAAAAGGAAAGGTGGGGGGAATGGATAAGTTAAGATTAGTGTTGCTCTATGTATACAAACACATAGTATATACATATCTGAAAAAGACCGACCATCTAGCAAGGGAGGTCTGTGGAACCCTCTGTAACATTTTACATGGGAAGAGGATCTGTACTTGAATAGACATATATAATGTACAAATGAACCAGATTGTGTACACCTAGGACAAACAATATTCTAAGCTTTACCCCAATTAAAAAAAAAATTAAAACCAAGAAGAAATAATGAGACATAAACTTATGGGGGTTTCTCCATGCACATTCCAATTTAATTTACAACCTAGGAACACGACTTCCAGAAAGGCTCTGCTGCCCTCGTTCCCAGATTTGGGAGTGGAGAAATGCTGCCTGCTTGAGGTCACTTCCCACAACAGCAGCTTTAAACCCATTGCTAAAGGTAACTAAATATTCACCAAACTTGCAGTTCAGGAAATGACACCTGCTCTCTAAAAAAATTCTGGGGTGGAAAATCGACCAAAAATTTCAAAATAGGGCAACCTTCCTAGAAGAAAATTTCAAGAGATATATTGTACTCCCAACTGTTTCCTTTTTTTTTAACAGAAAAGTAAACGGTGGAGAAAAATGATGAGTTTTACGAATTTTCAAAGACATGCAAACCCAAATTACACAACCCTACCAGCACACAGCAGCCAGTAGGGCCATTAACATACATGCTGCAAACAATAAATGCTAAATCGATTGTGGAGAAATGCATACCCTCGATTCTAAGGGGGACGTGCTAAGAGCCACTAATGAAAACACAAAGAAGGTGCTTTGAAAAGGGAAACACGGTGCTACCAGTCAATCAGTCACACCCACTGCTGGGCCTATCACCTGAGAAAATGAGAATCAAAAAGTCACAGGCTGGCAATCCTGCACTCCAACAATATTTACCATAGCCAACACTTGGAAGCAATGAAAATGTCCATCAACCGAGGAATGCACAAAGTAGAAGTGATCCACGTGCACACTGGGAAATTACTCCAATAAAAACTAAAAATTAAATTAAAAATCCAACAAAAGTAAGGAGACATCAGCTTGTGTGGGTTTGTCTGGGCACACTCCACTCTAATTTATAACCGAGAAACACCACAGGCCGCAAGGGCTTTTCCCTAGTTACCATGGTGGGGACATAGAAAGGCTGCCGCCCTCTGGCATTTACCTGCAAAAGCAGCTTTAAAGCCTGTGCTAATGGTCATTTCATAGGAACAAGTACTGCAGAACTGTAAATGAAACCTGCCCTCAAAATGTCTTGAGGGAGGTAATGGCCAAAACATTTCAAAATGTGACACATATTTTAAGAGATCACTTTGAAGAACTAAGGAGTAATCACAGCTTGAAAAATAAAAAGGACATGCCTTAAAGCTCAATTTCAACGGATAATGAGGCACATGCGAATTCAACCACAAAGAGGTATCAGCTCACACTTGTCAGAATAACCATCAGCAAGGAAACTACAAACAATAAATGCTGAAGGTGTTGTGGAGAAATGCATACCCTCAACTTCAAGTGGGACGTAACTTGAAAAGGGCCACGAATGAGAACAGAATGGAGGTGCCTTAAAAAGGTAAACATTGAGCTACCATATGATCCAGCAAGCCCACTCCTCCACCTATAATCTAAGAAGAAAGAATTGGAAAGACACAGGCAGGCAAATCTGCATGGCACATTATTACGATAGCCAAGATATGGAAGTAACCAAAAAGTCCACCAACATATGGGTGGACAAAGAAGAACTCCTCCATGTACAGATGGAATATTCGCTAGTGAAAAAAATGAAAAAATGCCATTTGCAGCACCATACATGAGCCTAGACATAATCACGCCACCTGTAGTAAGTGAGAAAGCAAAAGACACATATCCTATCATATCACTTTTAGGAGTTACTTAAAAATTGATAAAAATGAAGATATTTCCACAGAGAAAGGCAATCACAGATTCATTAAAATACTTATGGTTCACCAAATAGAAAGGGATGAGGATTGGATACATTACCATATTGGAGTTAACAGAGATATACATACCATGTGAATATATAATCACCAAAGACGTACGGAAGACCAGGAGAAGACTACTCAACATTGTGTCATAACCTACATGGGAAAAGGATGCGAGGAAGAATAGATACACGTATATGTGTGAAAGAACCACATCTTGCACACCTAGAACAAACAAACCATTGTAATCAAATTTGCTGGGATAAAAAATAAAAAGTAAATTACAATTATGAACAAGAAGTAATGAGACATAAACATAAAGTGCTTTTTTCCTGGCACATTCCATTCGAATTTACAACCTAGAACACCACTTCCATTAAGGCTCTGTTTCCCCAGTTACCAAATTTGGTAAAGGAGAAATGGTGCCACCTTGTGGCCGTTTCCTGCAAGAGCAGCTTTAAACTCACAGCTAATGGTCACTTAACATTCACAAGGACTCAGGGCTGTAAAGGACACCTGCCCTAAAAAATTGTGCTGAAGTAGGAAATGGACAAAAAAATTCAAAACAGGCAAATGTTTCAAGAAGAGAGTATGAGGAGTTAAGTTTTACTCACGCTCTTTTAAAAAAAAAGGAAAATGGATAAAAGCTCAACCTCAGGGAGTGTTAGACCCATGCAATCTAATCTACAAAAAGTTTCAACTTAGACCAGTCGACTGACCATCAGCAAAATGTCTACAAACAATAAATGCTGACGGGGTTTTTAAGAACTGTGTCCCCTCTACCTGCTGGTGAGACGTAAAGGGGTAACAGCCAATAATGAGAAGAGAAAGGATCTGTGTTTAAAAGTAAAAATGGAGGTACCATTCAGTCCAGCAGGCGCACCATTGGACCTCTCACCTGAGAAGACAAGAATCGAGAAGACACAGGCCGCAAAAGCTGCAGTGCAGCCTTATTCACATTAGCCAAGACAGTGAAGCAATCAAAATATCCAACAAGAGGTGAATGGATAAAGAAGAAGTGGTCCATGTACACAATGGAATATTAGCCATGGAAAACAATGAACCATTGCTCTTTGAGGCACCACAAATGAGTCTGGAGATAATCACGAAACATGAGGTAACTCGGAAACCAAAGACCTGTATTCTATGATATCACTTATAGGCGTTATCTAATAACTGACACAAATGAATATATTTCCACAGAGAAAGACACTCACAGACTTAGAAAACAAACTATGCTCATCTAAAAGGAAAGGTGGGGGGAATGGATAAGTTAAGATTAGTGTTGCTCTATGTATACAAACACATAGTATATACATATCTCAAAAAGACCGACCATCTAGCAAGGGAGGTCTGTGGAACCCTCTGTAACATTTTACATGGGAAGAGGATCTGTACTTGAATAGACATATATAATGTACAAATGAACCAGATTGTGTACACCTAGGACAAACAATATTCTAAGCTTTACCCCAATTAAAAAAAAAAATTAAAACCAAGAAGAAATAATGAGACATAAACTTATGGGGGTTTCTCCATGCACATTCCAATTTAATTTACAACCTAGGAACACGACTTCCAGAAAGGCTCTGCTGCCCTCGTTCCCAGATTTGGGAGTGGAGAAATGCTGCCTGCTTGAAGTCACTTCCCACAACAGCAGCTTTAAACCCATTGCTAAATGTAACTAAATATTCACCAAACTTGCAGTTCGGGAAATGACACCTGCTCTCTAAAAAAATTCTGGGGTGGAAAATAGACGAAAAATTTCAAAATAGGGCAACCTTCCAAGAAGAAAATTTCAAGAGATATATTGTACTCCCAACTGTTTCCTTTTTTTTAACAGAAAAGTAAACGGTGGAGAAAAATGATGAGTTTTACGAATTTTCAAAGACATGCAAACCCAAATTACAAAACCCTATCAGCACACAGCAGCCAGTAGGGCCATTAGCATAAATGCAGCAAACAATAAATGCTAAATCGATTGTGGAGAAATAAATACCCTCATTTCTAAGGGGGACGTGGTAAGAGCCACTAATGAAAACACAAAGAAGGTGCTTTGAAAAGGGAAACACGGTGCTACCAGTCAATCAATCACACCCACTGCTGGGCCTATCACCTGAGAAAATGAGAATCAAAAAGTCACAGGCTGGCAATCCTGTACTCCAACAATATTTACCATAGACAACACTTGGAAGCAATGAAAATGTCCATCAACCGAGGAATGCGCAAAGTAGAAGTGGTCCACGTGCACACTGGGGAATTACTCCAATAAAAACTAAAAATTAAATTTAAAAATCCAACAAAAGTAAGGAGACATCAGCTTGTGTGGGTTTGTCCAGGCAAACTCCACTCTAATTTATAACCGAGAAACACCACAGGCCGCAAGGGCTTTTCCCTAGTTACCATGGTGGGGACATAGAAAGGCTGCCGCCCTCTGGCATTTACCTGCAAAAGCAGCTTTAAAGCCTGTGCTAATGGTCATTTCATAGGAACAAGTACTGCAGAACTGTAAATGAAACCTACCCTCAAAATGTCTTGAGGGAGGTAATGGCCAAAACATTTCAAAATGTGACACATACTTTAAGAGAACACTTTGAAGAACTAAGGGGTAATCACAGGTTGAAAAATAAAAAGGACATGCCTTAAAGTTCAATTTCAACGGATTATGAGGCACAGGCGAATTCAACCACAAAGAGGTATCAGCTCACACTTGTCAGAATAACCATCAGCAAGGAAACTACAAACAATAAATGCTGAAGGTGTTGTGGAGAAATGCATACCCTCAACTTCAAATGGGACGTAACTTGAAAAGGGCCACGAATGAGAACAGAATGGAGGTGCCTTAAAAAGGTAAACATTGAGCTACCGTATGATCCAGCAGGCCCACTCCTCGACCTATAATCTAAGAAGAAAGAATTGGAAAGAAACAGGCAGGCAAATCTGCATGTCACAGTATTACAATAGCCAAGATATGGAAGTAACCAAAAAGTCCACAAACACATGGGTGGACAAAGAAGAACTCCTCCATGTACAGATGGAATATTCGCTAGTGAAAAAAATGAAACAATGCCATTTACAGCACCATACATGAGTCTAGACGTAATCACGCCACCTGTAGTAAGTGAGAAAGCAAAAGACACATATCCTATCATATCTCTTTTAGGAGTTACTTAAAAATTGATACCAATGAAGATATTTCCACAGAGAAAGGCAATCACAGATTCATTAAAAAAACTGATGGTTCACCAAATAGAAACGGATGAGGATTGCATACATTACCATATTGGGGTTAACAGAGATATACATACCATGTGAAATATATAATCACCAAAGGCGTACGGAAGACCAGGAGAAGACTACTCAACAGTGTGTCATAACCTACATGGGAAAAGGATGCGAGGAAGAATAGATACACGTATATGTGTGAAAGAACCACATCTTGCACACCTAGAACAAACAAACCATTGTAATCAAATTTGCTGGGATCAAAAATAAAAAGTAAATTACAATTATGAACAAGAAGTAATGAGACATAAACATAAAGTGCTTTTTTCCTGGCACATTCCATTAGAATTTACAACCTAGAACACCACTTCCATTAAGGCTCTGTTTCTCCAGTTACCAAATTTGGTAAAGGAGAAATGCTGCCACCTTGTGGCCGTTTCCTGCAAGAGCAGCTTTAAACTCACAGCTAATGGTCACTTAACATTCACAAGGACTCAGGGCTGTAAAGGACAGCTGCCCTAAAAATTGTGCTGAAGTAGGGAATGGACAAAAAAATTCAAAACAGGCAAATGTTTCAAGATGAGAGTATGAAGAGTTAAGTTTTACTCACGCTCTTTTAAAAAAAAAAGGAAAATGCATAAAAGCTCAATCTCAGGGAGTGTTAGACCCAGGCAATCTAATCTACAAAAAGTTTCAACTTAGACCAGTCGACTGACCATCAGCAAAATGTCTACAAACAATAAATGCTGACGGGGTTTTTAAGAACTGTGTCCCCTCTACCTGCTGGTGAGACGTAAAGGGGTAACAGCCAATAATGAGAACAGAAAGGAGCTGTGTTTAAAAGTAAAAATGGAGGTACCATTCAGTTCAGCAGGCGCACCATTGGACCTCTCACCTGAGAAGACAAGAATCGAGAAGACACAGGCCGCAAAAGCTGCAGTGCAGCCTTATTCACAATAGCCAAGACAGTGAAGCAATCAAAATATCCAACAAGAGGTGAATGGATAAAGAAGAAGTGGTCCATGTACACAATGGAATATTAGCCATGGAAAACAATGAACCATTGCTCTTTGAGGCACCACAAATGAGTCTGGAGATAATCACGAAACATGAGGTAACTCGGAAACCAAAGACCTGTATTCTATGATATCACTTATAGGCGTTATCTAATAACTGACACAAATGAATATATTTCCACAGAGAAAGACACTCACAGACTTAGAAAACAAACTATGCTCATCTAATAGGAAAGGTGGGGGGAATGGATAAGTTAAGATTAGTGTTGCTCTATGTATACAAACACATAGTATATACATATCACAAAAAGACCGACCATGTAGCAAGGGAGGTCTGTGGAACCCTCTGTAACATTTTACATGGGAAGAGGATCTGTACTTGAATAGACATATATAATGTACAAATGAACCAGATTGTGTACACCTAGGACAAACAATATTCTAAGCTTTACCCCAATTAAAAAAAAAATTAAAACCAAGAAGAAATAATGAGACATAAACTTATGGGGGTTTCTCCATGCACATTCCAATTTAATTTACAACCTAGGAACACGACTTCCAGAAAGGCTCTGCTGCCCTAGTACCCAGATTTGGGAGTGGAGAAATGCTGCCTGCTTGAGGTCACTTCCCACAACAGCAGCTTTAAACCCATTGCCAAAGGTCACTAAATATTCACCAAACTTGCAGTTCGGGAAATGACACCTGCTCTCTAAAAAAATTCTGGGGTGGAAAATAGACGAAAAATTTCAAAATAGGGCAACCTTCCAAGAAGAAAATTTCAAGAGATATATTGTACTCCCAACTGTTTCCTTTTTTTTAACAGAAAAGTAAACGGTGGAGAAAAATGATGAGTTTTACGAATTTTCAAAGACATGCAAACCCAAATTACAAAACCCTATCAGCACACAGCAGCCAGTAGGGCCATTAACATACATGCTGCAAACAATAAATGCTAAATCGATTGTGGAGAAATGCATACCCTCGATTCTAAGAGGGACGTGGTAAGAGCCACTAATGAAAACACAAAGAAGGTGTTTTGATAAGGGAAACACGGTGCTACCAGTCAATCAGTCACACCCACTGCTGGGCCTATCACCTGAGAAAATGAGAATCAAAAAGTCACAGGCTGGCAATCCTGCACTCCAACAATATTTACCATAGCCAACACTTGGAAGCAATGAAAATGTCCATCAACCCAGGAATGCGCAAAGTAGAAGTGGTCCAAGTGCACACTGGGGAATTACTCCAATAAAAACTAAAAATTAAATTTAAAAATCCAACAAAAGTAAGGAGACATCAGCTTGTGTGGGTTTGTCCGGGCAAACTCCACTCTAATTTATAACCGAGTAACACCACAGGCCGCAAGGGCTTTTCCCTAGTTACCATGGTGGGGACATAGAAAGGCTGCCGCCCTCTGGCATTTACCTGCAAAAGCAGCTTTAAAGCCTGTGCTAATGGTCATTTCATAGGAACAAGTACTGCAGAATTGTAAATGAAACCTGCCCTCAAAATGTCTTGAGGGAGGTAATGGCCAAAACATTTCAAAATGTGACACATACTTTAAGAGAACACTTTGAAGAACTAAGGGGTAATCACAGGTTGAAAAATAAAAAGGACATGCCTTAAAGCTCAATTTCAACGGATTATGAGGCACATGCAAATTCAACCACAAAGAGGTATTGGCTCACACTTGTCAGAATAACCATCAGCAAGGAAACTACAAACAATAAATGCTGAAGGTGTTGTGGAGAATTATATACCCCCAACTTCAAGTGGGACGTAACTTGGAAAGGGCCATGAATGAGAACAGAATGGAGGTGCCTTAAAAAGGTAAACATTGAGCTACCATATGATCCAGCAGGCCCACTCCTCGACCTATAATCTAAGAAGAAAGAATTGGAAAGACACAGGCAGGCAAATCTGCATGGCACAGTATTACAATAGCCAAGATATGGAAGTAACCAAAAAGTCCACCAACAGATGGGTGGACAAAGAAGAACTCCTCCATGTACAGATGGAATATTCGCTAGTGAAAAAAATGAAACAATGCCATTTGCAGCACCATACATGAGCCTAGACATAATCACGCCACCTGTAGTAAGTGAGAAAGCAAAAGACACATATCCTATCATATCACTTTTAGGAGTTACTTAAAAATTGATAAAAATGAAGACAATTCCACAGAGAAAGGCAATCACAGATTCATTAAAATACTTATGGTTCACCAAATAGAAAGGGATGAGGATTGGATACATTACCATATTGGGGTTAACAGAGATATACAAACCATGTGAAATATATAATCACCAAAGACGTACGGAAGACCAGGAGAAGACTACTCAACATTGTGTCATAACCTACATGGGAAAAGGATGCGAGGAAGAATAGATACACGTATATGTGTGAAAGAACCACATCTTCCACACCTAGAACAAACAAACCATTGTAATCAAATTTGCTGGGATAAAAAATAAAAAGTAAATTACAATTATGAACAAGAAGTAATGAGACATAAACATAAAGTGCTTTTTTTCCTGGCACATTCCATTCGAATTTACAACCTAGAACACCACTTCCATTAAGGCTCTGTTTCCCCAGTTACCAAATTTGGTAAAGGAGAAATGCTGCCACCTTGTGGCCGTTTCCTGCAAGAGCAGCTTTAAACTCACAGCTAATGGTCACTTAACATTCACAAGGACTCAGGGCTGTAAAGGACACCTGCCCTAAAAAATTGTGCTGAAGTAGGGAATGGACAAAAAAAATTCAAAACAGGAAAATGTTTCAAGATGAGAGTATGAAGACTTAAGTTTTACTCACGCTCTTTAAAAAAAAAAAAAGGAAAATGGATAAAAGCTCAACCTCAGGGAGTGTTAGACCCATGCAATCTAATCTACAAAAAGTTTCAACTTAGACCAGTCGACTGACCATCAGCAAAAAATCTACAAACAATAACTCCTGAAGGGGTTTTAGAGAACTGTGTCCCCTCTACCTGCTGGTGAGACGAAAAGGGGTAACAGCCAATAATGAGAACAGAAAGGAGCTGTGTTTAAAAGTAAAAATGGAGGTACCATTCAATCCAGCAGGCGCACCATTGGACCTCTCACCTGAGAAGACAAGAATCGAGAAGACACAGGCCGCAAAAGCTGCAGTGCAGCCTTATTCACAATAGCCAAGACAGTGAAGCAATCAAAATATCCAACAAGAGGTGAATGGATAAAGAAGAAGTGGTCCATGTACACAATGGAATATTAGCCATGGAAAACAATGAACCAATGTTCTTTGAGGCACCACAAATTAGTCTGGAGATAATTACGAAACATGAGGTAACTCGGAAACCAAAGACCTGTATTCTATGATATCACTTATAGGCGTTATCTAATAACTGACACAAATGAATATATTTCCACAGAGAAAGACACTCACAGACTTAGAAAACAAACTATGCTCATCTAAAAGGAAAGGTGGGGGGAATGGATAAGTTAAGATTAGTGTTGCTCTATGTATACAAACACATAGTATATACATATCTCAAAAAGACCGACCATCTAGCAAGGGAGGTCTGTGGAACCCTCTGTAACATTTTACATGGGAAGAGGATCTGTACTTGAATAGACATATATAATGTACAAATGAACCAGATTGTGTACACCTAGGACAAACAATATTCTAAGCTTTACCCCAATTAAAAAAAAAAATTAAAACCAAGAAGAAATAATGAGACATAAACTTATGGGGGTTTCTCCATGCACATTCCAATTTAATTTACAACCTAGGAACACGACTTCCAGAAAGGCTCTGCTGCCCTCGTTCCCAGATTTGGGAGTGGAGAAATGCTGCCTGCTTGAAGTCACTTCCCACAACAGCAGCTTTAAACCCATTGCTAAAGGTAACTAAATATTCACCAAACTTGCAGTTCAGGAAATGACACCTGCTCTCTAAAAAAATTCTGGGGTGGAAAATCGACCAAAAATTTCAAAATAGGGCAACCTTCCTAGAAGAAAATTTCAAGAGATATATTGTACTCCCAACTGTTTCCTTTTTTTTAACAGAAAAGTAAACGGTGGAGAAAAATGATGAGTTTTACGAATTTTCAAAGACATGCAAACCCAAATTACACAACCCTACCAGCACACAGCAGCCAGTAGGGCCATTAACATACATGCTGCAAACAATAAATGCTAAATCGATTGTGGAGAAATGCATACCCTCGATTCTAAGGGGGACGTGCTAAGAGCCACTAATGAAAACACAAAGAAGGTGCTTTGAAAAGGGAAACACGGTGCTACCAGTCAATCAGTCACACCCACTGCTGGGCCTATCACCTGAGAAAATGAGAATCAAAAAGTCACAGGCTGGCAATCCTGCACTCCAACAATATTTACCATAGCCAACACTTGGAAGCAATGAAAATGTCCATCAACCGAGGAATGCACAAAGTAGAAGTGATCCACGTGCACACTGGGAAATTACTCCAATAAAAACTAAAAATTAAATTAAAAATCCAACAAAAGTAAGGAGACATCAGCTTGTGTGGGTTTGTCTGGGCACACTCCACTCTAATTTATAACCGAGAAACACCACAGGCCGCAAGGGCTTTTCCCTAGTTACCATGGTGGGGACATAGAAAGGCTGCCGCCCTCTGGCATTTACCTGCAAAAGCAGCTTTAAAGCCTGTGCTAATGGTCATTTCATAGGAACAAGTACTGCAGAACTGTAAATGAAACCTGCCCTCAAAATGTCTTGAGGGAGGTAATGGCCAAAACATTTCAAAATGTGACACATATTTTAAGAGATCACTTTGAAGAACTAAGGAGTAATCACAGCTTGAAAAATAAAAAGGACATGCCTTAAAGCTCAATTTCAACGGATAATGAGGCACATGCGAATTCAACCACAAAGAGGTATCAGCTCACACTTGTCAGAATAACCATCAGCAAGGAAACTACAAACAATAAATGCTGAAGGTGTTGTGGAGAAATGCATACCCTCAACTTCAAGTGGGACGTAACTTGAAAAGGGCCACGAATGAGAACAGAATGGAGGTGCCTTAAAAAGGTAAACATTGAGCTACCATATGATCCAGCAGGCCCACTCCTCCACCTATAATCTAAGAAGAAAGAATTGGAAAGACACAGGCAGGCAAATCTGCATGGCACATTATTACGATAGCCAAGATATGGAAGTAACCAAAAAGTCCACCAACATATGGGTGGACAAAGAAGAACTCCTCCATGTACAGATGGAATATTCGCTAGTGAAAAAAATGAAAAAATGCCATTTGCAGCACCATACATGAGCCTAGACATAATCACGCCACCTGTAGTAAGTGAGAAAGCAAAAGACACATATCCTATCATATCACTTTTAGGAGTTACTTAAAAATTGATAAAAATGAAGATATTTCCACAGAGAAAGGCAATCACAGATTCATTAAAATACTTATGGTTCACCAAATAGAAAGGGATGAGGATTGGATACATTACCATATTGGAGTTAACAGAGATATACATACCATGTGAATATATAATCACCAAAGACGTACGGAAGACCAGGAGAAGACTACTCAACATTGTGTCATAACCTACATGGGAAAAGGATGCGAGGAAGAATAGATACACGTATATGTGTGAAAGAACCACATCTTGCACACCTAGAACAAACAAACCATTGTAATCAAATTTGCTGGGATAAAAAATAAAAAGTAAATTACAATTATGAACAAGAAGTAATGAGACATAAACATAAAGTGCTTTTTTCCTGGCACATTCCATTCGAATTTACAACCTAGAACACCACTTCCATTAAGGCTCTGTTTCCCCAGTTACCAAATTTGGTAAAGGAGAAATGCTGCCACCTTGTGGCCGTTTCCTGCAAGAGCAGCTTTAAACTCACAGCTAATGGTCACTTAACATTCACAAGGACTCAGGGCTGTAAAGGACACCTGCCCTAAAAAATTGTGCTGAAGTAGGAAATGGACAAAAAAATTCAAAACAGGCAAATGTTTCAAGAAGAGAGTATGAGGAGTTAAGTTTTACTCACGCTCTTTTAAAAAAAAAGGAAAATGGATAAAAGCTCAACCTCAGGGAGTGTTAGACCCATGCAATCTAATCTACAAAAAGTTTCAACTTAGACCAGTCGACTGACCATCAGCAAAATGTCTACAAACAATAAATGCTGACGGGGTTTTTAAGAACTGTGTCCCCTCTACCTGCTGGTGAGACGTAAAGGGGTAACAGCCAATAATGAGAAGAGAAAGGATCTGTGTTTAAAAGTAAAAATGGAGGTACCATTCAGTCCAGCAGGCGCACCATTGGACCTCTCACCTGAGAAGACAAGAATCCAGAAGACACAGGCCGCAAAAGCTGCAGTGCAGCCTTATTCACAATAGCCAAGACAGTGAAGCAATCAAAATATCCAACAAGAGGTGAATGGATAAAGAAGAAGTGGTCCATGTACACAATGGAATATTAGGCATGGAAAACAATGAACCATTGCTCTTTGAGGCACCACAAATGAGTCTGGAGATAATCACGAAACATGAGGTAACTCGGAAACCAAAGACCTGTATTCTATGATATCACTTATAGGCGTTATCTAATAACTGACACAAATGAATATATTTCCACAGAGAAAGACACTCACAGACTTAGAAAACAAACTATGCTCATCTAAAAGGAAAGGTGGGGGGAATGGATAAGTTAAGATTAGTGTTGCTCTATGTATACAAACACATAGTATATACATATCTCAAAAAGACCGACCATCTAGCAAGGGAGGTCTGTGGAACCCTCTGTAACATTTTACATGGGAAGAGGATCTGTACTTGAATAGACATATATAATGTACAAATGAACCAGATTGTGTACACCTAGGACAAACAATATTCTAAGCTTTACCCCAATTAAAAAAAAAAAATTAAAACCAAGAAGAAATAATGAGACATAAACTTATGGGGGTTTCTCCATGCACATTCCAATTTAATTTACAACCTAGGAACACGACTTCCAGAAAGGCTCTGCTGCCCTCGTTCCCAGATTTGGGAGTGGAGAAATGCTGCCTGCTTGAAGTCACTTCCCACAACAGCAGCTTTAAACCCATTGCTAAAGGTAACTAAATATTCACCAAACTTGCAGTTCAGGAAATGACACCTGCTCTCTAAAAAAATTCTGGGGTGGAAAATCGACCAAAAATTTCAAAATAGGGCAACCTTCCTAGAAGAAAATTTCAAGAGATATATTGTACTCCCAACTGTTTCCTTTTTTTTAACAGAAAAGTAAACGGTGGAGAAAAATGATGAGTTTTACGAATTTTCAAAGACATGCAAACCCAAATTACACAACCCTACCAGCACACAGCAGCCAGTAGGGCCATTAACATACATGCTGCAAACAATAAATGCTAAATCGATTGTGGAGAAATGCATACCCTCGATTCTAAGGGGGACGTGCTAAGAGCCACTAATGAAAACACAAAGAAGGTGCTTTGAAAAGGGAAACACGGTGCTACCAGTCAATCAGTCACACCCACTGCTGGGCCTATCACCTGAGAAAATGAGAATCAAAAAGTCACAGGCTGGCAATCCTGCACTCCAACAATATTTACCATAGCCAACACTTGGAAGCAATGAAAATGTCCATCAACCGAGGAATGCACAAAGTAGAAGTGATCCACGTGCACACTGGGAAATTACTCCAATAAAAACTAAAAATTAAATTAAAAATCCAACAAAAGTAAGGAGACATCAGCTTGTGTGGGTTTGTCTGGGCACACTCCACTCTAATTTATAACCGAGAAACACCACAGGCCGCAAGGGCTTTTCCCTAGTTACCATGGTGGGGACATAGAAAGGCTGCCGCCCTCTGGCATTTACCTGCAAAAGCAGCTTTAAAGCCTGTGCTAATGGTCATTTCATAGGAACAAGTACTGCAGAACTGTAAATGAAACCTGCCCTCAAAATGTCTTGAGGGAGGTAATGGCCAAAACATTTCAAAATGTGACACATATTTTAAGAGATCACTTTGAAGAACTAAGGAGTAATCACAGCTTGAAAAATAAAAAGGACATGCCTTAAAGCTCAATTTCAACGGATAATGAGGCACATGCGAATTCAACCACAAAGAGGTATCAGCTCACACTTGTCAGAATAACCATCAGCAAGGAAACTACAAACAATAAATGCTGAAGGTGTTGTGGAGAAATGCATACCCTCAACTTCAAGTGGGACGTAACTTGAAAAGGGCCACGAATGAGAACAGAATGGAGGTGCCTTAAAAAGGTAAACATTGAGCTACCATATGATCCAGCAGGCCCACTCCTCCACCTATAATCTAAGAAGAAAGAATTGGAAAGACACAGGCAGGCAAATCTGCATGGCACATTATTACGATAGCCAAGATATGGAAGTAACCAAAAAGTCCACCAACATATGGGTGGACAAAGAAGAACTCCTCCATGTACAGATGGAATATTCGCTAGTGAAAAAAATGAAAAAATGCCATTTGCAGCACCATACATGAGCCTAGACATAATCACGCCACCTGTAGTAAGTGAGAAAGCAAAAGACACATATCCTATCATATCACTTTTAGGAGTTACTTAAAAATTGATAAAAATGAAGATATTTCCACAGAGAAAGGCAATCACAGATTCATTAAAATACTTATGGTTCACCAAATAGAAAGGGATGAGGATTGAATACATTACCATATTGGAGTTAACAGAGATATACATACCATGTGAATATATAATCACCAAAGACGTACGGAAGACCAGGAGAAGACTACTCAACATTGTGTCATAACCTACATGGGAAAAGGATGCGAGGAAGAATAGATACACGTATATGTGTGAAAGAACCACATCTTGCACACCTAGAACAAACAAACCATTGTAATCAAATTTGCTGGGATAAAAAATAAAAAGTAAATTACAATTATGAACAAGAAGTAATGAGACATAAACATAAAGTGCTTTTTTCCTGGCACATTCCATTCGAATTTACAACCTAGAACACCACTTCCATTAAGGCTCTGTTTCCCCAGTTACCAAATTTGGTAAAGGAGAAATGCTGCCACCTTGTGGCCGTTTCCTGCAAGAGCAGCTTTAAACTCACAGCTAATGGTCACTTAACATTCACAAGGACTCAGGGCTGTAAAGGACACCTGCCCTAAAAAATTGTGCTGAAGTAGGAAATGGACAAAAAAATTCAAAACAGGCAAATGTTTCAAGAAGAGAGTATGAGGAGTTAAGTTTTACTCACGCTCTTTTAAAAAAAAAGGAAAATGGATAAAAGGTCAACCTCAGGGAGTGTTAGACCCATGCAATCTAATCTACAAAAAGTTTCAACTTAGACCAGTCGACTGACCATCAGCAAAATGTCTACAAACAATAAATGCTGACGGGGTTTTTAAGAACTGTGTCCCCTCTACCTGCTGGTGAGACATAAAGGGGTAACAGCCAATAATGAGAACAGAAAGGAGCTGTGTTTAAAAGTAAAAATGGAGGTACCATTCAATCCAGCAGGCGCACCATTGGACCTCTCACCTGAGAAGACAGGAATCGAGAAGGCACAGGCCGCAAAAGTTGCAGTGCAGCATTTTTCACAATAGCCAAGAGAGTGAAGCAATCAAAATATCCAACAAGAGGTGAATGGATAAAGAAGAAGTGGTCCATGTACACAATGGAATATTAGCCATGGAAAACAATGAACCATTGCTCTTTGAGGCACCACAAATGAGTCTGGAGATAATCACGAAACATGAGGTAACTCGGAAACCAAAGACCTGTATTCTATGATATCACTTATAGGCGTTATCTAATAACTGACACAAATGAATATATTTCCACAGAGAAAGACACTCACAGACTTAGAAAACAAACTATGCTCATCTAAAAGGAAAGGTGGGGGGAATGGATAAGTTAAGATTAGTGTTGCTCTATGTATACAAACACATAGTATATACATATCTCAAAAAGACCGACCATGTAGCAAGGGAGGTCTGTGGAACCCTCTGTAACATTTTACATGGGAAGAGGATCTGTACTTGAATAGACATATATAATGTACAAATGAACCAGATTGTGTACACCTAGGACAGACAATATTCGAAGCCTTACCCCAATTAAAAAAAAAATTTAAAACCAAGAAGAAATAATGAGACATAAACTTATGGGGGTTTCTCCATGCACATTCCAATTTAATTTACAACCTAGGAACACGACTTCCAGAAAGGCTCTGCTGCCCTAGTACCCAGATTTGGGAGTGGAGAAATGCTGCCTGCTTAAGGTCACTTCCCACAACAGCAGCTTTAAACCCATTGCTAAAGGTCACTAAATATTCACCAAACTTGCAGTTCGGGAAATGACACCTGCTCTCTAAAAAAATTCTGGGGTGGAAAATAGACGAAAAATTTCAAAATAGGGCAACCTTCCAAGAAGAAAATTTCAAGAGATATATTGTACTCCCAACTGTTTCCTTTTTTTTAACAGAAAAGTAAACGGTGGAGAAAAATGATGAGTTTTACGAATTTTCAAAGACATGCAAACCCAAATTACAAAACCCTATCAGCACACAGCAGCCAGTAGGGCCATTAGCATAAATGCAGCAAACAATAAATGCTAAATCGATTGTGGAGAAATAAATACCCTCATTTCTAAGGGGGACGTGGTAAGAGCCACTAATGAAAACACAAAGAAGGTGCTTTGAAAAGGGAAACACGGTGCTACCAGTCAATCAATCACACCCACTGCTGGGCCTATCACCTGAGAAAATGAGAATCAAAAAGTCACAGGCTGGCAATCCTGTACTCCAACAATATTTACCATAGACAACACTTGGAAGCAATGAAAATGTCCATCAACCGAGGAATGCGCAAAGTAGAAGTGGTCCACGTGCACACTGGGGAATTACTCCAATAAAAACTAAAAATTAAATTTAAAAATCCAACAAAAGTAAGGAGACATCAGCTTGTGTGGGTTTGTCCGGGCAAACTCCACTCTAATTTATAACCGAGAAACACCACAGGCCGCAAGGGCTTTTCCCTAGTTACCATGGTGGGGACATAGAAAGGCTGCCGCCCTCTGGCATTTACCTGCAAAAGCAGCTTTAAAGCCTGTGCTAATGGTCATTTCATAGGAACAAGTACTGCAGAACTGTAAATGAAACCTACCCTCAAAATGTCTTGAGGGAGGTAATGGCCAAAACATTTCAAAATGTGACACATACTTTAAGAGAACACTTTGAAGAACTAAGGGGTAATCACAGGTTGAAAAATAAAAAGGACATGCCTTAAAGTTCAATTTCAACGGATTATGAGGCACAGGCGAATTCAACCACAAAGAGGTATCAGCTCACACTTGTCAGAATAACCATCAGCAAGGAAACTACAAACAATAAATGCTGAAGGTGTTGTGGAGAAATGCATACCCTCAACTTCAAATGGGACGTAACTTGAAAAGGGCCACGAATGAGAACAGAATGGAGGTGCCTTAAAAAGGTAAACATTGAGCTACCGTATGATCCAGCAGGCCCACTCCTCGACCTATAATCTAAGAAGAAAGAATTGGAAAGAAACAGGCAGGCAAATCTGCATGTCACAGTATTACAATAGCCAAGATATGGAAGTAACCAAAAAGTCCACAAACACATGGGTGGACAAAGAAGAACTCCTCCATGTACAGATGGAATATTCGCTAGTGAAAAAAATGAAACAATGCCATTTACAGCACCATACATGAGTCTAGACGTAATCACGCCACCTGTAGTAAGTGAGAAAGCAAAAGACACATATCCTATCATATCTCTTTTAGGAGTTACTTAAAAATTGATACCAATGAAGATATTTCCACAGAGAAAGGCAATCACAGATTCATTAAAAAAACTGATGGTTCACCAAATAGAAACGGATGAGGATTGCATACATTACCATATTGGGGTTAACAGAGATATACATACCATGTGAAATATATAATCACCAAAGACGTACGGAAGACCAGGAGAAGACTACTCAACAGTGTGTCATAACCTACATGGGAAAAGGATGCGAGGAAGAATAGATACACGTATATGTGTGAAAGAACCACATCTTGCACACCTAGAACAAACAAACCATTGTAATCAAATTTGCTGGGATCAAAAATAAAAAGTAAATTACAATTATGAACAAGAAGTAATGAGACATAAACATAAAGTGCTTTTTTCCTGGCACATTCCATTCGAATTTACAACCTAGAACACCACTTCCATTAAGGCTCTGTTTCCCCAGTTACCAAATTTGGTAAAGGAGAAATGCTGCCACCTTGTGGCCGTTTCCTGCAAGAGCAGCTTTAAACTCACAGCTAATGGTCACTTAACATTCACAAGGACTCAGGGCTGTAAAGGACACCTGCCCTAAAAAATTGTGCTGAAGTAGGAAATGGACAAAAAAATTCAAAACAGGCAAATGTTTCAAGAAGAGAGTATGAGGAGTTAAGTTTTACTCACGCTCTTTTAAAAAAAAAGGAAAATGGATAAAAGCTCAACCTCAGGGAGTGTTAGACCCATGCAATCTAATCTACAAAAAGTTTCAACTTAGACCAGTCGACTGACCATCAGCAAAATGTCTACAAACAATAAATGCTGACGGGGTTTTTAAGAACTGTGTCCCCTCTACCTGCTGGTGAGACGTAAAGGGGTAACAGCCAATAATGAGAAGAGAAAGGATCTGTGTTTAAAAGTAAAAATGGAGGTACCATTCAGTCCAGCAGGCGCACCATTGGACCTCTCACCTGAGAAGACAAGAATCCAGAAGACACAGGCCGCAAAAGCTGCAGTGCAGCCTTATTCACAATAGCCAAGACAGTGAAGCAATCAAAATATCCAACAAGAGGTGAATGGATAAAGAAGAAGTGGTCCATGTACACAATGGAATATTAGGCATGGAAAACAATGAACCATTGCTCTTTGAGGCACCACAAATGAGTCTGGAGATAATCACGAAACATGAGGTAACTCGGAAACCAAAGACCTGTATTCTATGATATCACTTATAGGCGTTATCTAATAACTGACACAAATGAATATATTTCCACAGAGAAAGACACTCACAGACTTAGAAAACAAACTATGCTCATCTAAAAGGAAAGGTGGGGGGAATGGATAAGTTAAGATTAGTGTTGCTCTATGTATACAAACACATAGTATATACATATCTCAAAAAGACCGACCATCTAGCAAGGGAGGTCTGTGGAACCCTCTGTAACATTTTACATGGGAAGAGGATCTGTACTTGAATAGACATATATAATGTACAAATGAACCAGATTGTGTACACCTAGGACAAACAATATTCTAAGCTTTACCCCAATTAAAAAAAAAAAATTAAAACCAAGAAGAAATAATGAGACATAAACTTATGGGGGTTTCTCCATGCACATTCCAATTTAATTTACAACCTAGGAACACGACTTCCAGAAAGGCTCTGCTGCCCTCGTTCCCAGATTTGGGAGTGGAGAAATGCTGCCTGCTTGAAGTCACTTCCCACAACAGCAGCTTTAAACCCATTGCTAAAGGTAACTAAATATTCACCAAACTTGCAGTTCAGGAAATGACACCTGCTCTCTAAAAAAATTCTGGGGTGGAAAATCGACCAAAAATTTCAAAATAGGGCAACCTTCCTAGAAGAAAATTTCAAGAGATATATTGTACTCCCAACTGTTTCCTTTTTTTTAACAGAAAAGTAAACGGTGGAGAAAAATGATGAGTTTTACGAATTTTCAAAGACATGCAAACCCAAATTACACAACCCTACCAGCACACAGCAGCCAGTAGGGCCATTAACATACATGCTGCAAACAATAAATGCTAAATCGATTGTGGAGAAATGCATACCCTCGATTCTAAGGGGGACGTGCTAAGAGCCACTAATGAAAACACAAAGAAGGTGCTTTGAAAAGGGAAACACGGTGCTACCAGTCAATCAGTCACACCCACTGCTGGGCCTATCACCTGAGAAAATGAGAATCAAAAAGTCACAGGCTGGCAATCCTGCACTCCAACAATATTTACCATAGCCAACACTTGGAAGCAATGAAAATGTCCATCAACCGAGGAATGCACAAAGTAGAAGTGATCCACGTGCACACTGGGAAATTACTCCAATAAAAACTAAAAATTAAATTAAAAATCCAACAAAAGTAAGGAGACATCAGCTTGTGTGGGTTTGTCTGGGCACACTCCACTCTAATTTATAACCGAGAAACACCACAGGCCGCAAGGGCTTTTCCCTAGTTACCATGGTGGGGACATAGAAAGGCTGCCGCCCTCTGGCATTTACCTGCAAAAGCAGCTTTAAAGCCTGTGCTAATGGTCATTTCATAGGAACAAGTACTGCAGAACTGTAAATGAAACCTGCCCTCAAAATGTCTTGAGGGAGGTAATGGCCAAAACATTTCAAAATGTGACACATATTTTAAGAGATCACTTTGAAGAACTAAGGAGTAATCACAGCTTGAAAAATAAAAAGGACATGCCTTAAAGCTCAATTTCAACGGATAATGAGGCACATGCGAATTCAACCACAAAGAGGTATCAGCTCACACTTGTCAGAATAACCATCAGCAAGGAAACTACAAACAATAAATGCTGAAGGTGTTGTGGAGAAATGCATACCCTCAACTTCAAGTGGGACGTAACTTGAAAAGGGCCACGAATGAGAACAGAATGGAGGTGCCTTAAAAAGGTAAACATTGAGCTACCATATGATCCAGCAGGCCCACTCCTCCACCTATAATCTAAGAAGAAAGAATTGGAAAGACACAGGCAGGCAAATCTGCATGGCACATTATTACGATAGCCAAGATATGGAAGTAACCAAAAAGTCCACCAACATATGGGTGGACAAAGAAGAACTCCTCCATGTACAGATGGAATATTCGCTAGTGAAAAAAATGAAAAAATGCCATTTGCAGCACCATACATGAGCCTAGACATAATCACGCCACCTGTAGTAAGTGAGAAAGCAAAAGACACATATCCTATCATATCACTTTTAGGAGTTACTTAAAAATTGATAAAAATGAAGATATTTCCACAGAGAAAGGCAATCACAGATTCATTAAAATACTTATGGTTCACCAAATAGAAAGGGATGAGGATTGGATACATTACCATATTGGAGTTAACAGAGATATACATACCATGTGAATATATAATCACCAAAGACGTACGGAAAACCAGGAGAAGACTACTCAACATTGTGTCATAACCTACATGGGAAAAGGATGCGAGGAAGAATAGATACACGTATATGTGTGAAAGAACCACATCTTGCACACCTAGAACAAACAAACCATTGTAATCAAATTTGCTGGGATAAAAAATAAAAAGTAAATTACAATTATGAACAAGAAGTAATGAGACATAAACATAAAGTGCTTTTTTCCTGGCACATTCCATTCGAATTTACAACCTAGAACACCACTTCCATTAAGGCTCTGTTTCCCCAGTTACCAAATTTGGTAAAGGAGAAATGCTGCCACCTTGTGGCCGTTTCCTGCAAGAGCAGCTTTAAACTCACAGCTAATGGTCACTTAACATTCACAAGGACTCAGGGCTGTAAAGGACACCTGCCCTAAAAAATTGTGCTGAAGTAGGAAATGGACAAAAAAATTCAAAACAGGCAAATGTTTCAAGAAGAGAGTATGAGGAGTTAAGTTTTACTCACGCTCTTTTAAAAAAAAAGGAAAATGGATAAAAGGTCAACCTCAGGGAGTGTTAGACCCATGCAATCTAATCTACAAAAAGTTTCAACTTAGACCAGTCGACTGACCATCAGCAAAATGTCTACAAACAATAAATGCTGACGGGGTTTTTAAGAACTGTGTCCCCTCTACCTGCTGGTGAGACATAAAGGGGTAACAGCCAATAATGAGAACAGAAAGGAGCTGTGTTTAAAAGTAAAAATGGAGGTACCATTCAATCCAGCAGGCGCACCATTGGACCTCTCACCTGAGAAGACAGGAATCGAGAAGACACAGGCCGCAAAAGTTGCAGTGCAGCATTTTTCACAATAGCCAAGAGAGTGAAGCAATCAAAATATCCAACAAGAGGTGAATGGATAAAGAAGAAGTGGTCCATGTACACAATGGAATATTAGCCATGGAAAACAATGAACCATTGCTCTTTGAGGCACCACAAATGAGTCTGGAGATAATCACGAAACATGAGGTAACTCGGAAACCAAAGACCTGTATTCTATGATATCACTTATAGGCGTTATCTAATAACTGACACAAATGAATATATTTCCACAGAGAAAGACACTCACAGACTTAGAAAACAAACTATGCTCATCTAAAAGGAAAGGTGGGGGGAATGGATAAGTTAAGATTAGTGTTGCTCTATGTATACAAACACATAGTATATACATATCTCAAAAAGACCGACCATGTAGCAAGGGAGGTCTGTGGAACCCTCTGTAACATTTTACATGGGAAGAGGATCTGTACTTGAATAGACATATATAATGTACAAATGAACCAGATTGTGTACACCTAGGACAGACAATATTCGAAGCCTTACCCCAATTAAAAAAAAAATTTAAAACCAAGAAGAAATAATGAGACATAAACTTATGGGGGTTTCTCCATGCACATTCCAATTTAATTTACAACCTAGGAACACGACTTCCAGAAAGGCTCTGCTGCCCTAGTACCCAGATTTGGGAGTGGAGAAATGCTGCCTGCTTAAGGTCACTTCCCACAACAGCAGCTTTAAACCCATTGCTAAAGGTCACTAAATATTCACCAAACTTGCAGTTCGGGAAATGACACCTGCTCTCTAAAAAAATTCTGGGGTGGAAAATAGACGAAAAATTTCAAAATAGGGCAACCTTCCAAGAAGAAAATTTCAAGAGATATATTGTACTCCCAACTGTTTCCTTTTTTTTAACAGAAAAGTAAACGGTGGAGAAAAATGATGAGTTTTACGAATTTTCAAAGACATGCAAACCCAAATTACAAAACCCTATCAGCACACAGCAGCCAGTAGGGCCATTAGCATAAATGCAGCAAACAATAAATGCTAAATCGATTGTGGAGAAATAAATACCCTCATTTCTAAGGGGGACGTGGTAAGAGCCACTAATGAAAACACAAAGAAGGTGCTTTGAAAAGGGAAACACGGTGCTACCAGTCAATCAATCACACCCACTGCTGGGCCTATCACCTGAGAAAATGAGAATCAAAAAGTCACAGGCTGGCAATCCTGTACTCCAACAATATTTACCATAGACAACACTTGGAAGCAATGAAAATGTCCATCAACCGAGGAATGCGCAAAGTAGAAGTGGTCCACGTGCACACTGGGGAATTACTCCAATAAAAACTAAAAATTAAATTTAAAAATCCAACAAAAGTAAGGAGACATCAGCTTGTGTGGGTTTGTCCGGGCAAACTCCACTCTAATTTATAACCGAGAAACACCACAGGCCGCAAGGGCTTTTCCCTAGTTACCATGGTGGGGACATAGAAAGGCTGCCGCCCTCTGGCATTTACCTGCAAAAGCAGCTTTAAAGCCTGTGCTAATGGTCATTTCATAGGAACAAGTACTGCAGAACTGTAAATGAAACCTACCCTCAAAATGTCTTGAGGGAGGTAATGGCCAAAACATTTCAAAATGTGACACATACTTTAAGAGAACACTTTGAAGAACTAAGGGGTAATCACAGGTTGAAAAATAAAAAGGACATGCCTTAAAGTTCAATTTCAACGGATTATGAGGCACAGGCGAATTCAACCACAAAGAGGTATCAGCTCACACTTGTCAGAATAACCATCAGCAAGGAAACTACAAACAATAAATGCTGAAGGTGTTGTGGAGAAATGCATACCCTCAACTTCAAATGGGACGTAACTTGAAAAGGGCCACGAATGAGAACAGAATGGAGGTGCCTTAAAAAGGTAAACATTGAGCTACCGTATGATCCAGCAGGCCCACTCCTCGACCTATAATCTAAGAAGAAAGAATTGGAAAGAAACAGGCAGGCAAATCTGCATGTCACAGTATTACAATAGCCAAGATATGGAAGTAACCAAAAAGTCCACAAACACATGGGTGGACAAAGAAGAACTCCTCCATGTACAGATGGAATATTCGCTAGTGAAAAAAATGAAACAATGCCATTTACAGCACCATACATGAGTCTAGACGTAATCACGCCACCTGTAGTAAGTGAGAAAGCAAAAGACACATATCCTATCATATCTCTTTTAGGAGTTACTTAAAAATTGATACCAATGAAGATATTTCCACAGAGAAAGGCAATCACAGATTCATTAAAAAAACTGATGGTTCACCAAATAGAAACGGATGAGGATTGCATACATTACCATATTGGGGTTAACAGAGATATACATACCATGTGAAATATATAATCACCAAAGACGTACGGAAGACCAGGAGAAGACTACTCAACAGTGTGTCATAACCTACATGGGAAAAGGATGCGAGGAAGAATAGATACACGTATATGTGTGAAAGAACCACATCTTGCACACCTAGAACAAACAAACCATTGTAATCAAATTTGCTGGGATCAAAAATAAAAAGTAAATTACAATTATGAACAAGAAGTAATGAGACATAAACATAAAGTGCTTTTTTCCTGGCACATTCCATTCGAATTTACAACCTAGAACACCACTTCCATTAAGGCTCTGTTTCCCCAGTTACCAAATTTGGTAAAGGAGAAATGCTGCCACCTTGTGGCCGTTTCCTGCAAGAGCAGCTTTAAACTCACAGCTAATGGTCACTTAACATTCACAAGGACTCAGGGCTGTAAAGGACACCTGCCCTAAAAAATTGTGCTGAAGTAGGAAATGGACAAAAAAATTCAAAACAGGCAAATGTTTCAAGAAGAGAGTATGAGGAGTTAAGTTTTACTCACGCTCTTTTAAAAAAAAAGGAAAATGGATAAAAGCTCAACCTCAGGGAGTGTTAGACCCATGCAATCTAATCTACAAAAAGTTTCAACTTAGACCAGTCGACTGACCATCAGCAAAATGTCTACAAACAATAAATGCTGACGGGGTTTTTAAGAACTGTGTCCCCTCTACCTGCTGGTGAGACGTAAAGGGGTAACAGCCAATAATGAGAAGAGAAAGGATCTGTGTTTAAAAGTAAAAATGGAGGTACCATTCAGTCCAGCAGGCGCACCATTGGACCTCTCACCTGAGAAGACAAGAATCCAGAAGACACAGGCCGCAAAAGCTGCAGTGCAGCCTTATTCACAATAGCCAAGACAGTGAAGCAATCAAAATATCCAACAAGAGGTGAATGGATAAAGAAGAAGTGGTCCATGTACACAATGGAATATTAGGCATGGAAAACAATGAACCATTGCTCTTTGAGGCACCACAAATGAGTCTGGAGATAATCACGAAACATGAGGTAACTCGGAAACCAAAGACCTGTATTCTATGATATCACTTATAGGCGTTATCTAATAACTGACACAAATGAATATATTTCCACAGAGAAAGACACTCACAGACTTAGAAAACAAACTATGCTCATCTAAAAGGAAAGGTGGGGGGAATGGATAAGTTAAGATTAGTGTTGCTCTATGTATACAAACACATAGTATATACATATCTCAAAAAGACCGACCATCTAGCAAGGGAGGTCTGTGGAACCCTCTGTAACATTTTACATGGGAAGAGGATCTGTACTTGAATAGACATATATAATGTACAAATGAACCAGATTGTGTACACCTAGGACAAACAATATTCTAAGCTTTACCCCAATTAAAAAAAAAATTAAAACCAAGAAGAAATAATGAGACATAAACTTATGGGGGTTTCTCCATGCACATTCCAATTTAATTTACAACCTAGGAACACGACTTCCAGAAAGGCTCTGCTGCCCTCGTTCCCAGATTTGGGAGTGGAGAAATGCTGCCTGCTTGAAGTCACTTCCCACAACAGCAGCTTTAAACCCATTGCTAAAGGTAACTAAATATTCACCAAACTTGCAGTTCAGGAAATGACACCTGCTCTCTAAAAAAATTCTGGGGTGGAAAATCGACCAAAAATTTCAAAATAGGGCAACCTTCCTAGAAGAAAATTTCAAGAGATATATTGTACTCCCAACTGTTTCCTTTTTTTTAACAGAAAAGTAAACGGTGGAGAAAAATGATGAGTTTTACGAATTTTCAAAGACATGCAAACCCAAATTACACAACCCTACCAGCACACAGCAGCCAGTAGGGCCATTAACATACATGCTGCAAACAATAAATGCTAAATCGATTGTGGAGAAATGCATACCCTCGATTCTAAGGGGGACGTGCTAAGAGCCACTAATGAAAACACAAAGAAGGTGCTTTGAAAAGGGAAACACGGTGCTACCAGTCAATCAGTCACACCCACTGCTGGGCCTATCACCTGAGAAAATGAGAATCAAAAAGTCACAGGCTGGCAATCCTGCACTCCAACAATATTTACCATAGCCAACACTTGGAAGCAATGAAAATGTCCATCAACCGAGGAATGCACAAAGTAGAAGTGATCCACGTGCACACTGGGAAATTACTCCAATAAAAACTAAAAATTAAATTAAAAATCCAACAAAAGTAAGGAGACATCAGCTTGTGTGGGTTTGTCTGGGCACACTCCACTCTAATTTATAACCGAGAAACACCACAGGCCGCAAGGGCTTTTCCCTAGTTACCATGGTGGGGACATAGAAAGGCTGCCGCCCTCTGGCATTTACCTGCAAAAGCAGCTTTAAAGCCTGTGCTAATGGTCATTTCATAGGAACAAGTACTGCAGAACTGTAAATGAAACCTGCCCTCAAAATGTCTTGAGGGAGGTAATGGCCAAAACATTTCAAAATGTGACACATATTTTAAGAGATCACTTTGAAGAACTAAGGAGTAATCACAGCTTGAAAAATAAAAAGGACATGCCTTAAAGCTCAATTTCAACGGATAATGAGGCACATGCGAATTCAACCACAAAGAGGTATCAGCTCACACTTGTCAGAATAACCATCAGCAAGGAAACTACAAACAATAAATGCTGAAGGTGTTGTGGAGAAATGCATACCCTCAACTTCAAGTGGGACGTAACTTGAAAAGGGCCACGAATGAGAACAGAATGGAGGTGCCTTAAAAAGGTAAACATTGAGCTACCATATGATCCAGCAGGCCCACTCCTCCACCTATAATCTAAGAAGAAAGAATTGGAAAGACACAGGCAGGCAAATCTGCATGGCACATTATTACGATAGCCAAGATATGGAAGTAACCAAAAAGTCCACCAACATATGGGTGGACAAAGAAGAACTCCTCCATGTACAGATGGAATATTCGCTAGTGAAAAAAATGAAAAAATGCCATTTGCAGCACCATACATGAGCCTAGACATAATCACGCCACCTGTAGTAAGTGAGAAAGCAAAAGACACATATCCTATCATATCACTTTTAGGAGTTACTTAAAAATTGATAAAAATGAAGATATTTCCACAGAGAAAGGCAATCACAGATTCATTAAAATACTTATGGTTCACCAAATAGAAAGGGATGAGGATTGGATACATTACCATATTGGAGTTAACAGAGATATACATACCATGTGAATATATAATCACCAAAGACGTACGGAAGACCAGGAGAAGACTACTCAACATTGTGTCATAACCTACATGGGAAAAGGATGCGAGGAAGAATAGATACACGTATATGTGTGAAAGAACCACATCTTGCACACCTAGAACAAACAAACCATTGTAATCAAATTTGCTGGGATAAAAAATAAAAAGTAAATTACAATTATGAACAAGAAGTAATGAGACATAAACATAAAGTGCTTTTTTCCTGGCACATTCCATTCGAATTTACAACCTAGAACACCACTTCCATTAAGGCTCTGTTTCCCCAGTTACCAAATTTGGTAAAGGAGAAATGCTGCCACCTTGTGGCCGTTTCCTGCAAGAGCAGCTTTAAACTCACAGCTAATGGTCACTTAACATTCACAAGGACTCAGGGCTGTAAAGGACACCTGCCCTAAAAAATTGTGCTGAAGTAGGAAATGGACAAAAAAATTCAAAACAGGCAAATGTTTCAAGAAGAGAGTATGAGGAGTTAAGTTTTACTCACGCTCTTTTAAAAAAAAAGGAAAATGGATAAAAGCTCAACCTCAGGGAGTGTTAGACCCATGCAATCTAATCTACAAAAAGTTTCAACTTAGACCAGTCGACTGACCATCAGCAAAATGTCTACAAACAATAAATGCTGACGGGGTTTTTAAGAACTGTGTCCCCTCTACCTGCTGGTGAGACGTAAAGGGGTAACAGCCAATAATGAGAAGAGAAAGGATCTGTGTTTAAAAGTAAAAATGGAGGTACCATTCAGTCCAGCAGGCGCACCATTGGACCTCTCACCTGAGAAGACAAGAATCCAGAAGACACAGGCCGCAAAAGCTGCAGTGCAGCCTTATTCACAATAGCCAAGACAGTGAAGCAATCAAAATATCCAACAAGAGGTGAATGGATAAAGAAGAAGTGGTCCATGTACACAATGGAATATTAGGCATGGAAAACAATGAACCATTGCTCTTTGAGGCACCACAAATGAGTCTGGAGATAATCACGAAACATGAGGTAACTCGGAAACCAAAGACCTGTATTCTATGATATCACTTATAGGCGTTATCTAATAACTGACACAAATGAATATATTTCCACACAGAAAGACACTCACAGACTTAGAAAACAAACTATGCTCATCTAAAAGGAAAGGTGGGGGGAATGGATAAGTTAAGATTAGTGTTGCTCTATGTATACAAACACATAGTATATACATATCTCTAAAAGACCGACCATCTAGCAAGGGAGGTCTGTGGAACCCTCTGTAACATTTTACATGGGAAGAGGATCTGTACTTGAATAGACATATATAATGTACAAATGAACCAGATTGTGTACACCTAGGACAAACAATATTCTAAGCTTTACCCCAATTAAAAAAAAAAATTAAAACCAAGAAGAAATAATGAGACATAAACTTATGGGGGTTTCTCCATGCACATTCCAATTTAATTTACAACCTAGGAACACGACTTCCAGAAAGGCTCTGCTGCCCTCGTTCCCAGATTTGGGAGTGGAGAAATGCTGCCTGCTTGAAGTCACTTCCCACAACAGCAGCTTTAAACCCATTGCTAAAGGTAACTAAATATTCACCAAACTTGCAGTTCAGGAAATGACACCTGCTCTCTAAAAAAATTCTGGGGTGGAAAATCGACCAAAAATTTCAAAATAGGGCAACCTTCCTAGAAGAAAATTTCAAGAGATATATTGTACTCCCAACTGTTTCCTTTTTTTTAACAGAAAAGTAAACGGTGGAGAAAAATGATGAGTTTTACGAATTTTCAAAGACATGCAAACCCAAATTACACAACCCTACCAGCACACAGCAGCCAGTAGGGCCATTAACATACATGCTGCAAACAATAAATGCTAAATCGATTGTGGAGAAATGCATACCCTCGATTCTAAGGGGGACGTGCTAAGAGCCACTAATGAAAACACAAAGAAGGTGCTTTGAAAAGGGAAACACGGTGCTACCAGTCAATCAGTCACACCCACTGCTGGGCCTATCACCTGAGAAAATGAGAATCAAAAAGTCACAGGCTGGCAATCCTGCACTCCAACAATATTTACCATAGCCAACACTTGGAAGCAATGAAAATGTCCATCAACCGAGGAATGCACAAAGTAGAAGTGATCCACGTGCACACTGGGAAATTACTCCAATAAAAACTAAAAATTAAATTAAAAATCCAACAAAAGTAAGGAGACATCAGCTTGTGTGGGTTTGTCTGGGCACACTCCACTCTAATTTATAACCGAGAAACACCACAGGCCGCAAGGGCTTTTCCCTAGTTACCATGGTGGGGACATAGAAAGGCTGCCGCCCTCTGGCATTTACCTGCAAAAGCAGCTTTAAAGCCTGTGCTAATGGTCATTTCATAGGAACAAGTACTGCAGAACTGTAAATGAAACCTGCCCTCAAAATGTCTTGAGGGAGGTAATGGCCAAAACATTTCAAAATGTGACACATATTTTAAGAGATCACTTTGAAGAACTAAGGAGTAATCACAGCTTGAAAAATAAAAAGGACATGCCTTAAAGCTCAATTTCAACGGATAATGAGGCACATGTGAATTCAACCACAAAGAGGTATCAGCTCACACTTGTCAGAATAACCATCAGCAAGGAAACTACAAACAATAAATGCTGAAGGTGTTGTGGAGAAATGCATACCCTCAACTTCAAGTGGGACGTAACTTGAAAAGGGCCACGAATGAGAACAGAATGGAGGTGCCTTAAAAAGGTAAACATTGAGCTACCATATGATCCAGCAGGCCCACTCCTCCACCTATAATCTAAGAAGAAAGAATTGGAAAGACACAGGCAGGCAAATCTGCATGGCACATTATTACGATAGCCAAGATATGGAAGTAACCAAAAAGTCCACCAACATATGGGTGGACAAAGAAGAACTCCTCCATGTACAGATGGAATATTCGCTAGTGAAAAAAATGAAAAAATGCCATTTGCAGCACCATACATGAGCCTAGACATAATCACGCCACCTGTAGTAAGTGAGAAAGCAAAAGACACATATCCTATCATATCACTTTTAGGAGTTACTTAAAAATTGATAAAAATGAAGATATTTCCACAGAGAAAGGCAATCACAGATTCATTAAAATACTTATGGTTCACCAAATAGAAAGGGATGAGGATTGGATACATTACCATATTGGAGTTAACAGAGATATACATACCATGTGAATATATAATCACCAAAGACGTACGGAAGACCAGGAGAAGACTACTCAACATTGTGTCATAACCTACATGGGAAAAGGATGCGAGGAAGAATAGATACACGTATATGTGTGAAAGAACCACATCTTGCACACCTAGAACAAACAAACCATTGTAATCAAATTTGCTGGGATAAAAAATAAAAAGTAAATTACAATTATGAACAAGAAGTAATGAGACATAAACATAAAGTGCTTTTTTCCTGGCACATTCCATTCGAATTTACAACCTAGAACACCACTTCCATTAAGGCTCTGTTTCCCCAGTTACCAAATTTGGTAAAGGAGAAATGCTGCCACCTTGTGGCCGTTTCCTGCAAGAGCAGCTTTAAACTCACAGCTAATGGTCACTTAACATTCACAAGGACTCAGGGCTGTAAAGGACACCTGCCCTAAAAAATTGTGCTGAAGTAGGAAATGGACAAAAAAATTCAAAACAGGCAAATGTTTCAAGAAGAGAGTATGAGGAGTTAAGTTTTACTCACGCTCTTTTAAAAAAAAAGGAAAATGGATAAAAGGTCAACCTCAGGGAGTGTTAGACCCATGCAATCTAATCTACAAAAAGTTTCAACTTAGACCAGTCGACTGACCATCAGCAAAATGTCTACAAACAATAAATGCTGACGGGGTTTTTAAGAACTGTGTCCCCTCTACCTGCTGGTGAGACGTAAAGGGGTAACAGCCAATAATGAGAACAGAAAGGAGCTGTGTTTAAAAGTAAAAATGGAGGTACCATTCAATCCAGCAGGCGCACCATTGGACCTCTCACCTGAGAAGACAGGAATCGAGAAGACACAGGCCGCAAAAGTTGCAGTGCAGCATTTTTCACAATAGCCAAGAGAGTGAAGCAATCAAAATATCCAACAAGAGGTGAATGGATAAAGAAGAAGTGGTCCATGTACACAATGGAATATTAGCCATGGAAAACAATGAACCATTGCTCTTTGAGGCACCACAAATGAGTCTGGAGATAATCACGAAACATGAGGTAACTCGGAAACCAAAGACCTGTATTCTATGATATCACTTATAGGCGTTATCTAATAACTGACACGAATGAATATATTTCCACAGAGAAAGACACTCAGAGACTTAGAAAACAAACTATGCTCATCTAAAAGTAAAGGTGGGGGGAATGGATAAGTTAAGATTAGTGTTGCTATATGTATACAAACACATAGTATATATATATCTCAAAAAGACCGACCATCTAGCAAGGGAGGTCTGTGGAACCCTCTGTAACATTTTACATGGGAAGAGGATCTGTACTTGAATAGACATATATAATGTACAAATGAACCAGATTGTGTACACCTAGGACAGACAATATTCGAAGTTTTACCCCAATTAAAAAAAATTTTAAAACCAAGAAGAAATAATGAGACATAAACTTATGGGGGTTTCTCCAGGCACATTCCAATTTAATTTACAACCTAAGAACACGACTTCCAGAAAGGCTCTGCTGCCCTAGTACCCAGATTTGGGAGTGGAGAAATGCTGCCTACTTGAGGCCACTTCCCACAACAGCAGCTTTAAACCCATTGCTAATGGTCACTAAATATTCACCAAACTTGCAGTTCGGGAAATGACACCTGCTCTCTAAAAAAATTCTGAGGTGGAAAATCGACCAAAAATTTCAAAATAGGGCAATCTTCCAAGAAGACATTTTCAAGAGATATATTGTACTCCCCACTGTTTCCTTTCTTTTAACAGAAAAGAAAACGGTGGAGAAACATGATGAGTTTTAAGAATTTTCAAAGACATGCAAACCCAAATTACAAAACCCTATCAGCATACAGCAGCCAGTAGGGCCATTAGCATAAAGGCAGCAAACAATAAATGCTAAATCGATTGTGGAGAAATGCATACCCTCGATTCTAAGGGGGACGTGGTAAGAGCCACTAATGAAAACACAAAGAAGGTGCTTTGAAAAGGGAAACACGGTGCTACCAGTCAATCAATCACACCCACTGCAGGGCCTATCAACTGAGAAAATGAGAATCAAAAAGTCACAGGCTGGCAATCCTGCACTCCAACAATATTTACCAGAGCCAACACTTGGAAGCAATGAAAATGTCCATCAACCGAGGAATGTGCAAAGTAGAAGTGGTCCACGTGCACACTGGGGAATTACTCCAATAAAAACTAAAAATTAAATTTAAAAATCCAACAAAAGTAAGGAGACATCAGCTTGTGTGGGTTTGTCCGGGCACACTCCACTCTAATTTATAACCGAGAAACACCACAGGCCGCAAGGGCTTTTCCCTAGTTACCATGGTGGGGACATAGAAAGGCTGCCGCCCTCTGGCATTTACCTGCAAAAGCAGCTTTAAAGCCTGTGCTAATGGTCATTTCATAGTAACAAGTACTGCAGAACTGTAAATGAAACCTGCCCTCAAAATGTCTTGAGGGAGGTAATGGCCAAAACATTTCAAAATGTGACACATACTTTAAGAGAACACTTTGAAGAACTAAGGGGCAAACAGAGGTTGAAAAATAAAAAGGACATGCCTTAAAGCTCAATTTCAACGGATTATGAGGCACAGGCGAATTCAACCACAAAGAGGTATCAGCTCACACTTGTCAGAATAAACATCAGCAAGGAAACTACAAACAATAAATGCTGAAGGTGTTGTGGAGAAATGCATACCCTCAACTTCAAGTGGGACGTAACTTGAAAAGGGCCACGAATGAGAACAGAATGGAGGTGCCTTAAAAAGGTAAACATTGAGCTACCGTATGATCCAGCAGGCCCACTCCTCGAACTATAATCTAAGAAGAAAGAATTGGAGAGACACAGGCAGGCAAATCTGCATGGCACAGTATTACAATAGCCAAGATATGGAAGTAACCAAAAAGTCCACCAACAGATGGGTGGACAAAGAAGAACTCCTCCATGTACAGATGGAATATTCGCTAGTGAAAAAAATGAAACAATGCCATTTACAGCACCATACATGAGTCTAGACGTAATCACGTCACCTGTAGTAAGTGAGAAAGCAAAAGACACATATCCTATCATATCACTTTTAGGAGTTACTTAAAAATTGATACCAATGAAGATATTTCCACAGAGAAAGACAATCACAGATTCATTAAAAAAACTGATGGTTCACCAAATAGAAAGGGATGAGGATTGGATACATTACCATATTGGGGTTAACAGAGATATACATACCATGTGAAATATATAATCACCAAAGACGTACGGAAGACCAGGAGAAGACTACTCAACATTGTGTCATAACCTACATGGGAAAAGGATGTGAGGAAGAATAGATACACGTATATGTGTGAAAGAACCACATCTTGCACACCTAGAACAAACAAACCATTGTAATCAAATTTGCTGGGATAAAAAATAAAAAGTAAATTACAATTATGAACAAGAAGTAATGAGACATAAACATAAAGTGCTTTTTTCCTGGCACATTCCATTCGAATTTACAACCTAGAACACCACTTCCATTAAGGCTCTGTTTCCCCAGTTACCAAATTTGGTAAAGGAGAAATGCTGCCACCTTGTGGCCGTTTCCTGCAAGAGCAGCTTTAAACTCACAGCTAATGGTCACTTAACATTCACAAGGACTCAGGGCTGTAAAGGACACCTGCCCTAAAAATTTGTGCTGAAGTAGGAAATGGACAAAAAAATTCAAAACAGGCAAATGTTTCAAGAAGAGAGTATGAGGAGTTAAGTTTTACTCACGCTCTTTTAAAAAAAAAGGAAAATGGATAAAAGGTCAACCTCAGGGAGTGTTAGACCCATGCAATCTAATCTACAAAAAGTTTCAACTTAGACCAGTCGACTGACCATCAGCAAAATGTCTACAAACAATAAATGCTGACGGGGTTTTTAAGAACTGTGTCCCCTCTACCTGCTGGTGAGACGTAAAGGGGTAACAGCCAATAATGAGAACAGAAAGGAGCTGTGTTTAAAAGTAAAAATGGAGGTACCATTCAATCCAGCAGGCGCACCATTGGACCTCTCACCTGAGAAGACAGGAATCGAGAAGACACAGGCCGCAAAAGTTGCAGTGCAGCATTTTTCACAATAGCCAAGAGAGTGAAGCAATCAAAATATCCAACAAGAGGTGAATGGATAAAGAAGAAGTGGTCCATGTACACAATGGAATATTAGCCATGGAAAACAATGAACCATTGCTCTTTGAGGCACCACAAATGAGTCTGGAGATAATCACGAAACATGAGGTAACTCGGAAACCAAAGACCTGTATTCTATGATATCACTTATAGGCGTTATCTAATAACTGACACGAATGAATATATTTCCACAGAGAAAGACACTCACAGACTTAGAAAACAAACTATGCTCATCTAAAAGGAAAGGTGGGGGGAATGGATAAGTTAAGATTAGTGTTGCTCTATGTATACAAACACATAGTATATACATATCTCAAAAAGACCGACCATGTAGCAAGGGAGGTCTGTGGAACACTCTGTAACATTTTACATGGGAAGAGGATCTGTACTTGAATAGACATATATAATGTACAAATGAACCAGATTTTGTACACCTAGGACAGACAATATTCGAAGCTTTACCCCACTTAAAAAAAAAATTTAAAACCAAGAAGAAATAATGAGACATAAACTTATGGGGGTTTCTCCATGCACATTCCAATTTAATTTACAACCTAGGAACACGACTTCCAGAAAGGCTCTGCTGCCCTAGTACCCAGATTTGGGAGTGGAGAAATGCTGCCTGCTTAAGGTCACTTCCCACAACAGCAGCTTTAAACCCATTGCTAAAGGTCACTAAATATTCACCAAACTTGCAGTTCGGGAAATGACACCTGCTCTCTAAAAAAATTCTGGGGTGGAAAATAGACGAAAAATTTCAAAATAGGGCAACCTTCCAAGAAGAAAATTTCAAGAGATATATTGTACTCCCAACTGTTTCCTTTTTTTTAACAGAAAAGTAAACGGTGGAGAAAAATGATGAGTTTTACGAATTTTCAAAGACATGCAAACCCAAATTACAAAACCCTATCAGCACACAGCAGCCAGTAGGGCCATTAGCATAAATGCAGCAAACAATAAATGCTAAATCGATTGTGGAGAAATAAATACCCTCATTTCTAAGGGGGACGTGGTAAGAGCCACTAATGAAAACACAAAGAAGGTGCTTTGAAAAGGGAAACACGGTGCTACCAGTCAATCAATCACACCCACTGCTGGGCCTATCACCTGAGAAAATGAGAATCAAAAAGTCACAGGCTGGCAATCCTGTACTCCAACAATATTTACCATAGACAACACTTGGAAGCAATGAAAATGTCCATCAACCGAGGAATGCGCAAAGTAGAAGTGGTTCACGTGCACACTGGGGAATTACTCCAATAAAAACTAAAAATTAAATTTAAAAATCCAACAAAAGTAAGGAGACATCAGCTTGTGTGGGTTTGTCCGGGCAAACTCCACTCTAATTTATAACCGAGAAACACCACAGGCCGCAAGGGCTTTTCCCTAGTTACCATGGTGGGGACATAGAAAGGCTGCCGCCCTCTGGCATTTACCTGCAAAAGCAGCTTTAAAGCCTGTGCTAATGGTCATTTCATAGGAACAAGTACTGCAGAACTGTAAATGAAACCTACCCTCAAAATGTCTTGAGGGAGGTAATGGCCAAAACATTTCAAAATGTGACACATACTTTAAGAGAACACTTTGAAGAACTAAGGGGTAATCACAGGTTGAAAAATAAAAAGGACATGCCTTAAAGTTCAATTTCAACGGATTATGAGGCACTGGCGAATTCAACCACAAAGAGGTATCAGCTCACACTTGTCAGAATAACGATCAGCAAGGAAACTACAAACAATAAATGCTGAAGGTGTTGTGGAGAAATGCATACCCTCAACTTCAAATGGGACGTAACTTGAAAAGGGCCACGAATGAGAACAGAATGGAGGTGCCTTAAAAAGGTAAACATTGAGCTACCGTATGATCCAGCAGGCCCACTCCTCGACCTATAATCTAAGAAGAAAGAATTGGAAAGACACAGGCAGGCAAATCTGCATGTCACAGTATTACAATAGCCAAGATATGGAAGTAACCAAAAAGTCCACAAACAGATGGGTGGACAAAGAAGAACTCCTCCATGTACAGATGGAATATTCGCTAGTGAAAAAAATGAAACAATGCCATTTACAGCACCATACATGAGTCTAGACGTAATCACGCCACCTGTAGTAAGTGAGAAAGCAAAAGACACATATCCTATCATATCTCTTTTAGGAGTTACTTAAAAATTGATACCAATGAAGATATTTCCACAGAGAAAGGCAATCACAGATTCATTAAAAAAACTGATGGTTCACGAAATAGAAACGGATGAGGATTGCATACATTACCATATTGGGGTTAACAGAGATATACATACCATGTGAAATATATAATCACCAAAGACGTACGGAAGACCAGGAGAAGACTACTCAACAGTGTGTCATAACCTACATGGGAAAAGGATGCGAGGAAGAATAGATACACGTATATGTGTGAAAGAACCACATCTTGCACACCTAGAACAAACAAACCATTGTAATCAAATTTGCTGGGATAAAAAATAAAAAGTAAATTACAATTATGAACAAGAAGTAATGAGACATAAACATAAAGTGCTTTTTTCCTGGCACATTCCATTCGAATTTACAACCTAGAACACCACTTCCATTAAGGCTCTGTTTCCCCAGTTACCAAATTTGGTAAAGGAGAAATGCTGCCACCTTGTGGCCGTTTCCTGCAAGAGCAGCTTTAAACTCACAGCTAATGGTCACTTAACATTCACAAGGACTCAGGGCTGTAAAGGACACCTGCCCTAAAAAATTGTGCTGAAGTAGGGAATGGACAAAAAAATTCAAAACAGGCAAATGTTTCAAGATGAGAGTATGAAGAGTTAAGTTTTACTCACGCTCTTTTAAAAAAAAAAGGAAAATGCATAAAAGCTCAACCTCAGGGAGTGTTTGACCCAGGCAATCTAATCTACAAAAAGTTTCAACTTAGACCAGTCGACTGACCATCAGCAAAATGTCTACAAACAATAAATGCTGACGGGGTTTTTAAGAACTGTGTCCCCTCTACCTGCTGGTGAGACGTAAAGGGGTAACAGCCAATAATGAGAACAGAAAGGAGCTGTGTTTAAAAGTAAAAATGGAGGTACCATTCAGTCCAGCAGGCGCACCATTGGACCTCTCACCTGAGAAGACAAGAATCGAGAAGACACAGGCCGCAAAACCTGCAGTGCATCCTTATTCACAATAGCCAAGACAGTGAAGCAATCAAAATATCCAACAAGAGGTGAATGGATAAAGAAGAAGTGGTCCATGTACACAATGGAATATTAGCCATGGAAAACAATGAACCATTGCTCTTTGAGGCACCACAAATGAGTCTGGAGATAATCACGAAACATGAGGTAACTCGGAAACCAAAGACCTGTATTCTATGATATCACTTATAGGCGTTATCTAATAACTGACACAAATGAATATATTTCCACAGAGAAAGACACTCACAGACTTAGAAAACAAACTATGCTCATCTAAAAGGAAAGGTGGGGGGAATGGATAAGTTAAGATTAGTGTTGCTCTATGTATACAAACACATAGTATATACATATCACAAAAAGACCGACCATGTAGCAAGGGAGGTCTGTGGAACCCTCTGTAACATTTTACATGGGAAGAGGATCTGTACTTGAATAGACATATATAATGTACAAATGAACCAGATTGTGTACACCTAGGACAAACAATATTCTAAGCTTTACCCCAATTAAAAAAAAAATTAAAACCAAGAAGAAATAATGAGACATAAACTTATGGGGGTTTCTCCATGCACATTCCAATTTAATTTACAACCTAGGAACACGACTTCCAGAAAGGCTCTGCTGCCCTAGTACCCAGATTTGGGAGTGGAGAAATGCTGCCTGCTTGAGGTCACTTCCCACAACAGCAGCTTTAAACCCATTGACAAAGGTCACTAAATATTCACCAAACTTGCAGTTCGGGAAATGACACCTGCTCTCTAAAAAAATTCTGGGGTGGAAAATAGACGAAAAATTTCAAAATAGGGCAACCTTCCAAGAAGAAAATTTCAAGAGATATATTGTACTCCCAACTGTTTCCTTTTTTTTAACAGAAGAGTAAACGGTGGAGAAAAATGATGAGTTTTACGAATTTTCAAAGACATGGAAACCCAAATTACAAAACCCTATCAGCACACAGCAGCCAGTAGGGCCATTAACATACATGCTGCAAACAATAAATGCTAAATCGATTGTGGAGAAATGCATACCCTCGATTCTAAGGGGGACGTGGTAAGAGCCACTAATGAAAACACAAAGAAGGTGTTTTGAAAAGGGAAACACGGTGCTACCAGTCAATCAGTCACACCCACTGTTGGGCCTATCAAATGAGAAAATGAGAATCAAAAAGTCACAGGCTGGCAATCCCGCACTCCAACAATATTTACCATAGCCAACACTTGGAAGCAATGAAAATGTCCATCAACTGAGGAATGCGCAAAGTAGAAGTGGTCCACGTGCACACTGGGGAATTACTCCTATAAAAACTAAAAATTAAATTTAAAAATCCAACAAAAGTAAGGAGACATCAGCTTGTGTGGGTTTGTCCGGGCACACTCCACTCTAATTTATAACCGAGAAACACCACAGGCCGCAAGGGCTTTTCCCTAGTTACCATGGTGGGGACATAGAAAGGCTGCCGCGCTCTGGCATTTACCTGCAAAAGCAGCTTTAAAGCCTGTGCTAATGGTCATTTCATAGGAACAAGTACTGCAGAACTGTAAATGAAACCTACCCTCAAAATGTCTTGAGGGAGGTAATGGCCAAAACATTTCAAAATGTGACACATACTTTAAGAGAACACTTTGAAGAACTAAGGGGTAATCACAGGTTGAAAAATAAAAAGGACATGCCTTAAGCTCAATTTCAACGGAATATGAGGCACAGGCGAATTCAACCACAAAGAGGTATCAGCTCACACTTGTCAGAATAACCATCAGCAAGGAAACTACAAACAATAAATGCTGAAGGTGTTGTGGAGAAATGCATACCCTCAACTTCAAGTGGGACGTAACTTGAAAAGGGCCACGAATGAGAACAGAATGGAGGTGCCTTAAAAAGGTAAACATTGAGCTACCGTATGATCCAGCAGGCCCACTCCTCGACCTATAATCTAAGAAGAAAGAATTGGAAAGACATAGGCAGGCAAATCTGCATGGCACAGTATTACAATAGCCAAGATATGGAAGTAACCAAAAAGTCCACAAACAGATGGGTGGACAAAGAACTCCTCCATGTACAGATGGAATATTCGCTAGTGAAAAAAATGAAACAATGCCATTTACAGCACCATACATGAGTCTAGACGTAATCACGCCACCTGTAGTAAGTGAGAAAGCAAAAGACACATATCCTATCATATCACTTTTAGGAGTTACTTAAAAATTGATACCAATGAAGATATTTCCACAGAGAAAGGCAATCACAGATTCATTAAAAAAACTGATGGTTCACCAAATAGAAAGGGATGAGGATTGGATACATTACCATATTGGGGTTAACAGAGATATACATACCATGTGAAATATATAATCACCAAAGACGTACGGAAGACCAGGAGAAGACTACTCAACATTGTGTCATAACCTACATGGGAAAAGGATGCGAGGAAGAATAGATACACGTATATGTGTGAAAGAACCACATCTTGCACACCTAGAACAAACAAACCATTGTAATCAAATTTGCTGGGATAAAAAATAAAAAGTAAATTACAATTATGAACAAGAAGTAATGAGACATAAACATAAAGTGCTTTTTTCCTGGCACATTCCATTCGAATTTACAACCTAGAACACCACTTCCATTAAGGCTCTGTTTCCCCAGTTACCAAATTTGGTAAAGGAGAAATGCTGCCACCTTGTGGCCGTTTCCTGCAAGAGCAGCTTTAAACTCACAGCTAATGGTCACTTAACATTCACAAGGACTCAGGGCTGTAAAGGACACCTGCCCTAAAAAATTGTGCTGAAGTAGGAAATGGACAAAAAAATTCAAAACAGGCAAATGTTTCAAGAAGAGAGTATGAGGAGTTAAGTTTTACTCACGCTCTTTTAAAAAAAAAGGAAAATGGATAAAAGCAAAACCTCAGGGAGTGTTAGACCCATGCAATCTAATCTACAAAAAGTTTCAACTTAGACCAGTCGACTGACCATCAGCAAAATGTCTACAAACAATAAATGCTGACGGGGTTTTTAAGAACTGTGTCCCCTCTACCTGCTGGTGAGACGTAACGGGGTAACAGCCAATAATGAGAAGAGAAAGGAGCTGTGTTTAAAAGTAAAAATGGAGGTACCATTCAGTCCAGCAGGCGCACCATTGGACCTCTCACCTGAGAAGACAGGAATCGAGAAGACACAGGCCGCAAAACTGCAGTGCAGCCTTATTCACATTAGGCAAGACAGTGAAGCAATCAAAATATCCAACAAGAGGTGAATGGATAAAGAAGAAGTGGTCCATGTACACAATGGAATATTAGCCATGGAAAACAATGAACCATTGCTCTTTGAGGCACCACAAATGAGTCTGGAGATAATCACGAAACATGAGGTAACTCGGAAACCAAAGACCTGTATTCTATGATATCACTTATAGGCGTTATCTAATAACTGACACAAATGAATATATTTCCACAGAGAAAGACACTCACAGACTTCGAAAAAAAAATATGCTCATATAAAAGGAAAGGTGAGGGGAATGGATAAGTTAAGATTAGTGTTGCTATAAGTATACAAACACATAGTATATACATATCTCAAAAAGACCGACCATCTAGCAAGGGAGGTCTGTGGAACCCTCTGTAACATTTTACATGGGAAGAGGATCTGTACTTGAATAGACATATATAATGTACAAATGAACCAGATTGTGTACACCTAGGACAGACAATATTCGAAGCTTTACCCCAATTAAAAAAAAATTTAAAACCAAGAAGAAATAATGAGACATAAACTTATGGGGGTTTCTCCAGGCACATTCCAATTTAATTTACAACCTAGGAACACGACTTCCAGAAAGGCTCTGCTGCCCTAGTACCCAGATTTGGGAGTGGAGAAATGCTGCCTACTTGAGGCCACTTCCCACAACAGTAGCTTTAAACCCATTGCTAATGGTCACTAAATATTCACCAAACTAGCAGTTCGGGAAATGACACCTGCTCTCTAAAAAAATTCTGAGGTGGAAAATCGACCAAAAATTTCAAAATAGGGCAATCTTCCAAGAAGACATTTTCAAGAGATATATTGTACTCCCAACTGTTTCCTTTTTTTTAACAGAAAAGAAAACGGTGGAGAAACATGATGAGTTTTACGAATTTTCAAAGACATGCAAACCCAAATTACAAAACCCTATCAGCATACAGCAGCCAGTAGGGCCATTAGCATAAAGGCAGCAAACAATAAATGCTAAATCGATTGTGGAGAAATGCATACCCTCGATTCTAAGGGGGACGTGGTAAGAGCCACTAATGAAAACACAAAGAAGGTGCTTTGAAAAGGGAAACACGGTGCTACCAGTCAATCAATCACACCCACTGTTGGGCCTATCAACTGAGAAAATGAGAATCAAAAAGTCACAGGCTGGCAATCCTGCACTCCAACAATATTTACCATAGCCAACACTTGGAAGCAATGAAAATGTCCATCAACTGAGGAATGCGCAAAGTAGAAGTGGTCCACGTGCACACTGGGGAATTACTCCAATAAAAACTAAAAATTAAATTTAAAAATCCAACAAAAGTAAGGAGACATCAGCTTGTGTGGGTTTGTCCGGGCACACTCCACTCTAATTTATAACCGAGAAACACCACAGGCCGCAAGGGCTTTTCCCTAGTTACCATGGTGGGGACATAGAAAGGCTGCCGCGCTCTGGCATTTACCTGCAAAAGCAGCTTTAAAGCCTGTGCTAATGGTCATTTCATAGGAACAAGTACTGCAGAACTGTAAATGAAACCTACCCTCAAAATGTCTTGAGGGAGGTAATGGCCAAAACATTTCAAAATGTGACACATACTTTAAGAGAACACTTTGAAGAACTAAGGGGTAATCACAGGTTGAAAAATAAAAAGGACATGCCTTAAAGCTCAATTTCAACGGATTATGAGGCACAGGCGAATTCAACCACAAAGAGGTATCAGCTCACACTTGTCAGAATAACCATCAGCAAGGAAACTACAAACAATAAATGCTGAAGGTGTTGTGGAGAAATGCATACCCTCAACTTCAAGTGGGACGTAACTTGAAAAGGGCCACGAATGAGAACAGAATGGAGGTGCCTTAAAAAGGTAAACATTGAGCTACCGTATGATCCAGCAGGCCCACTCCTCGACCTATAATCTAAGAAGAAAGAATTGGAAAGACACAGGCAGGCAAATCTGCATGGCACAGTATTACAATAGCCAAGATATGGAAGTAACCAAAAAGTCCACCAACAAATGGGTGGACAAAGAAGAACTCCTCCATGTACAGATGGAATATTCGCTAGTGAAAGAAATGAAACAATGCCATTTACAGCACCATACATGAGTCTAGACGTAATCACGCCACCTGTAGTAAGTGAGAAAGCAAAAGACACATATCTTATCATATCACTTTTAGGAGTTACTTAAAAATTGATACCAATGAAGATATTTCCACAGAGAAAGGCAATCACAGATTCATTAAAAAAACTGATGGTTCACCAAATAGAAAGGGATGAGGATTGGATACATTACCATATTGGGGTTAACAGAGATATACATACCATGTGAAATATATAATCACCAAAGACGTACGGAAGACCAGGAGAAGACTACTCAACATTGTGTCATAACCTACATGGGAAAAGGATGCGAGGAAGAATAGATACACGTATATGTGTGAAAGAACCACATCTTGCACACCTAGAACAAACAAACCATTGTAATCAAATTTGCTGGGATAAAAAATAAAAAGTAAATTACAATTATGAACAAGAAGTAATGAGACATAAACATAAAGTGCTTTTTTCCTGGCACATTCCATTCGAATTTACAACCTAGAACACCACTTCCATTAAGGCTCTGTTTCCCCAGTTACCAAATTTGGTAAAGGAGAAATGCTGCCACCTTGTGGCCGTTTCCTGCAAGAGCAGCTTTAAACTCACAGCTAATGGTCACTTAACATTCACAAGGACTCAGGGCTGTAAAGGACACCTGCCCTAAAAAATTGTGCTGAAGTAGGGAATGGACAAAAAAATTCAAAACAGGCAAATGTTTCAAGAAGAGAGTATGAGGAGTTAAGTTTTACTCACGCTCTTTTAAAAAAAAAGGAAAATGGATAAAAGCAAAACCTCAGGGAGTGTTAGACCCATGCAATCTAATCTACAAAAAGTTTCAACTTAGACCAGTCGACTGACCATCAGCAAAATGTCTACAAACAATAAATGCTGATGGGGTTTTTAAGAACTGTGTCCCCTCTACCTGCTGGTGAGACGTAAAGGGGTAACAGCCAATAATGAGAAGAGAAAGGATCTGTGTTTAAAAGTAAAAATGGAGGTACCATTCAGTCCAGCAGGCGCACCATTGGACCTCTCACCTGAGAAGACAAGAATCGAGAAGACACAGGCCGCAAAAGCTGCAGTGCAGCCTTATTCACATTAGCCAAGACAGTGAAGCAATCAAAATATCCAACAAGAGGTGAATGGATAAAGAAGAAGTGGTCCATGTACACAATGGAATATTAGGCATGGAAAACAATGAACCATTGCTCTTTGAGGCACCACAAATGAGTCTGGAGATAATCACGAAACATGAGGTAACTCGGAAACCAAAGACCTGTATTCTATGATATCACTTATAGGCGTTATCTAATAACTGACACAAATGAATATATTTCCACAGAGAAAGACACTCACAGACTTAGAAAACAAACTATGCTCATCTAAAAGGAAAGGTGGGGGGAATGGATAAGTTAAGATTAGTGTTGCTCTATGTATACAAACACATAGTATATACATATCTCAAAAAGACCGACCATCTAGCAAGGGAGGTCTGTGGAACCCTCTGTAACATTTTACATGGGAAGAGGATCTGTACTTGAATAGACATATATAATGTACAAATGAACCAGATTGTGTACACCTAGGACAGACAATATTCGAAGTTTTACCCCAATTAAAAAAAATTTTAAAACCAAGAAGAAATAATGAGACATAAACTTATGGGGGTTTCTCCAGGCACATTCCAATTTAATTTACAACCTAAGAACACGACTTCCAGAAAGGCTCTGCTGCCCTAGTACCCAGATTTGGGAGTGGAGAAATGCTGCCTACTTGAGGCCACTTCCCACAACAGCAGCTTTAAACCCATTGCTAATGGTCACTAAATATTCACCAAACTTGCAGTTCGGGAAATGACACCTGCTCTCTAAAAAAATTCTGAGGTGGAAAATCGACCAAAAATTTCAAAATAGGGCAATCTTCCAAGAAGACATTTTCAAGAGATATATTGTACTCCCAACTGTTTCCTTTCTTTTAACAGAAAAGAAAACGGTGGAGAAACATGATGAGTTTTAAGAATTTTCAAAGACATGCAAACCCAAATTACAAAACCCTATCAGCATACAGCAGCCAGTAGGGCCATTAGCATAAAGGCAGCAAACAATAAATGCTAAATCGATTGTGGAGAAATGCATACCCTCGATTCTAAGGGGGACGTGGTAAGAGCCACTAATGAAAACACAAAGAAGGTGCTTTGAAAAGGGAAACACGGTGCTTCCAGTCAATCAATCACACCCACTGCTCGGCATATCAACTGAGAAAATGAGAATCAAAAAGTCACAGGCTGGCAATCCTGCACTCCAACAATATTTACCAGAGCCAACACTTGGAAGCAATGAAAATGTCCATCAACTGAGGAATGCGCAAAGTAGAAGTGGTCCTCGTGCACACTGGGGAACTACTCCAATAAAAACTAAAAATTAAATTTAAAAATCCAACAAAAGTAAGGAGACATCAGCTTGTGTTGGTTTGTCCGGGCACACTCCACTCTAATTTATAACCGAGAAACACCACAGGCCGCAAGGGCTTTTCCCTAGTTACCATGGTGGGGACATAGAAAGGCTGCCGCCCTCTGGCATTTACCTGCAAAAGCAGCTTTAAAGCCTGTGCTAATGGTCATTTCATAGGAACAAGTACTGCAGAACTGTAAATGAAACCTACCCTCAAAATGTCTTGAGGGAGGTAATGGCCAAAACATTTCAAAATGTGACACATACTTTAAGAGAACACTTTGAAGAACTAAGGGGTAATCACAGGTTGAAAAATAAAAAGGACATGCCTTAAAGCTCAATTTCAACGGATTATGAGGCACAGGCGAATTCAGCCACAAAGAGGTATCAGCTCACACTTGTCAGAATAACCATCAGCAAGGAAACTACAAACAATAAATGCTGAAGGTGTTGTGGAGAAATGCATACCCTCAACTTCAAGTGGGACGTAACTTGAAAAGGGCCACGAATGAGAACAGAATGGAGGTGCCTTAAAAAGGTAAACATTGAGCTACCGTATGATCCAGCAGGCCCAGTCCTCGACCTATAATCTAAGAAGAAAGAATTGGAAAGACACAGGCAGGCAAATCTGCATGGCACAGTATTACAATAGCCAAGATATGGAAGTAACCAAAAAGTCCACCAACAGATGGGTGGACAAAGAAGAACTCCTCCATGTACAGATGGAATATTCGCTAGTGAAAAAAATGAAACAATGCCATTTACAGCACCATACATGAGTCTAGACGTAATCACGCCACCTGTAGTAAGTGAGAAAGCAAAAGACACATATCCTATCATATCACTTTTAGGAGTTACTTAAAAATTGATACCAATGAAGATATTTCCACAGAGAAAGGCAATCACAGATTCATTAAAAAAACTGATGGTTCACCAAATAGAAAGGGATGAGGATTGGATACATTACCATATTGGGGTTAACAGAGATATACATACCATGTGAAATATATAATCACCAAAGACGTACGGAAGACCAGGAGAAGACTACTCAACATTGTGTCATAACCTACATGGGAAAAGGATGCGAGGAAGAATAGATACACGTATATGTGTGAAAGAACCACATCTTGCACACCTAGAACAAACAAACCATTGTAATCAAATTTGCTGGGATAAAAAATAAAAAGTAAATTACAATTATGAACAAGAAGTAATGAGACATAAACATAAAGTGCTTTTTTCCTGGCACATTCCATTCGAATTTACAACCTAGAACACCACTTCCATTAAGGCTCTGTTTCCCCAGTTACCAAATTTGGTAAAGGAGAAATGCTGCCACCTTGTGGCCGTTTCCTGCAAGAGCAGCTTTAAACTCACAGCTAATGGTCACTTAACATTCACAAGGACTCAGGGCTGTAAAGGACACCTGCCCTAAAAAATTGTGCTGAAGTAGGAAATGGACAAAAAAATTCAAAACAGGCAAATGTTTCAAGAAGAGAGTATGAGGAGTTAAGTTTTACTCACGCTCTTTTAAAAAAAAAGGAAAATGGATAAAAGCTCAACCTCAGGGAGTGTTAGACCCATGCAATCTAATCTACAAAAAGTTTCAACTTAGACCAGTCGACTGACCATCAGCAAAATGTCTACAAACAATAAATGCTGACGGGGTTTTTAAGAACTGTGTCCCCTCTACCTGCTGGTGAGACGTAAAGGGGTAACAGCCAATAATGAGAACAGAAAGGAGCTGTGTTTAAAAGTAAAAATGGAGGTACCATTCAATCCAGCAGGCGCACCATTGGACCTCTCACCTGAGAAGACAGGAATCGAGAAGACACAGGCCGCAAAAGTTGCAGTGCAGCATTTTTCACAATAGCCAAGAGAGTGAAGCAATCAAAATATCCAACAAGAGGTGAATGGATAAAGAAGAAGTGGTCCATGTACACAATGGAATATTAGCCATGGAAAACAATGAACCATTGCTCTTTGAGGCACCACAAATGTGTCTGGAGATAATCACGAAACATGAGGTAACTCGGAAACCAAAGACCTGTATTCTATCATATCACTTATAGGCGTTATCTAATAACTGACACAAATGAATATATTTCCACAGAGAAAGACACTCACAGACTTAGAAAACAAACTATGCTCATCTAAAAGGAAAGGAGGGGGAATGGATAAGTTAAGATTAGTGTTGCTCTATGTATACAAACACATAGTATATACATATCTCAAAAAGACCGACCATGTAGCAAGGGAGGTCTGTGGAACCCTCTGTAACATTTTACATGGGAAGAGGATCTGTACTTGAATAGACATATATAATGTACAAATGAACCAGATTGTGTACACCTAGGACAGACAATATTCGAAGCCTTACCCCAATTAAAAAAAAAATTTAAAACCAAGAAGAAATAATGAGACATAAACTTATGGGGGTTTCTCCATGCACATTCCAATTTAATTTACAACCTAGGAACACGACTTCCAGAAAGGCTCTGCTGCCCTAGTACCCAGATTTGGGAGTGGAGAAATGCTGCCTGCTTAAGGTCACTTCCCACAACAGCAGCTTTAAACCCATTGCTAAAGGTCACTAAATATTCACCAAACTTGCAGTTCGGGAAATGACACCTGCTCTCTAAAAAAATTCTGGGGTGGAAAATAGACGAAAAATTTCAAAATAGGGCAACCTTCCAAGAAGAAAATTTCAAGAGATATATTGTACTCCCAACTGTTTCCTTTTTTTTAACAGAAAAGTAAACGGTGGAGAAAAATGATGAGTTTTACGAATTTTCAAAGACATGCAAACCCAAATTACAAAACCCTATCAGCACACAGCAGCCAGTAGGGCCATTAGCATAAATGCAGCAAACAATAAATGCTAAATCGATTGTGGAGAAATAAATACCCTCATTTCTAAGGGGGACTTGGTAAGAGCCACTAATGAAAACACAAAGAAGGTGCTTTGAAAAGGGAAACACGGTGCTACCAGTCAATCAATCACACCCACTGCTGGGCCTATCACCTGAGAAAATGAGAATCAAAAAGTCACAGGCTGGCAATCCTGTACTCCAACAATATTTACCATAGACAACACTTGGAAGCAATGAAAATGTCCATCAACCGAGGAATGCGCAAAGTAGAAGTGGTCCACGTGCACACTGGGGAATTACTCCAATAAAAACTAAAAATTAAATTTAAAAATCCAACAAAAGTAAGGAGACATCAGCTTGTGTGGGTTTGTCCGGGCAAACTCCACTCTAATTTATAACCGAGAAACACCACAGGCCGCAAGGGCTTTTCCCTAGTTACCATGGTGGGGACATAGAAAGGCTGCCGCCCTCTGGCATTTACCTGCAAAAGCAGCTTTAAAGCCTGTGCTAATGGTCATTTCATAGGAACAAGTACTGCAGAACTGTAAATGAAACCTACCCTCAAAATGTCTTGAGGGATGTAATGGCCAAAACATTTCAAAATGTGACACATACTTTAAGAGAACACTTTGAAGAACTAAGGGGTAATCACAGGTTGAAAAATAAAAAGGACATGCCTTAAAGTTCAATTTCAACGGATTATGAGGCACAGGCGAATTCAACCACAAAGAGGTATCAGCTCCCACTTGTCAGAATAACCATCAGCAAGGAAACTACAAACAATAAATGCTGAAGGTGTTGTGGAGAAATGCATACCCTCATCTTCAAATGGGACGTAACTTGAAAAGGGCCACGAATGAGAACAGAATGGAGGTGCCTTAAAAAGGTAAACATTGAGCTACCGTATGATCCAGCAGGCCCACTCCTCGACCTATAATCTAAGAAGAAAGAATTGGAAAGAAACAGGCAGGCAAATCTGCATGTCACAGTATTACAATAGCCAAGATATGGAAGTAACCAAAAAGTCCACAAACACATGGGTGGACAAAGAAGAACTCCTCCATGTACAGATGGAATATTCGCTAGTGAAAAAAATGAAACAATGCCATTTACAGCACCATACATGAGTCTAGACGTAATCACGCCACCTGTAGTAAGTGAGAAAGCAAAAGACACATATCCTATCATATCTCTTTTAGGAGTTACTTAAAAATTGATACCAATGAAGATATTTCCACAGAGAAAGGCAATCACAGATTCATTAAAAAAACTGATGGTTCACCAAATAGAAACGGATGAGGATTGCATACATTACCATATTGGGGTTAACAGAGATATACATACCATGTGAAATATATAATCACCAAAGACGTACGGAAGACCAGGAGAAGACTACTCAACAGTGTGTCATAACCTACATGGGAAAAGGATGCGAGGAAGAATAGATACACGTATATGTGTGAAAGAACCACATCTTGCACACCTAGAACAAACAAACCATTGTAATCAAATTTGCTGGGATCAAAAATAAAAAGTAAATTACAATTATGAACAAGAAGTAATGAGACATAAACATAAAGTGCTTTTTTCCTGGCACATTCCATTCGAATTTACAACCTAGAACACCACTTCCATTAAGGCTCTGTTTCCCCAGTTACCAAATTTGGTAAAGGAGAAATGCTGCCACCTTGTGGCCGTTTCCTGCAAGAGCAGCTTTAAACTCACAGCTAATGGTCACTTAACATTCACAAGGACTCAGGGCTGTAAAGGACACCTGCCCTAAAAAATTGTGCTGAAGTAGGAAATGGACAAAAAAATTCAAAACAGGCAAATGTTTCAAGAAGAGAGTATGAAGAGTTAAGTTTTACTCACGCCCTTTAAAAAAAAAAAAGGAAAATGGATAAAAGCTCAACCTCAGGGAGTGTTAGACCCATGCAATCTAATCTACAAAAAGTTTCAACTTAGACCAGTCGACTGACCATCAGCAAAATGTCTACAAACAATAAATGCTGACGGGGTTTTTAAGAACTGTGTCCCCTCTACCTGCTGGTGAGACGTAAAGGGGTAACAGCCAATAATGAGAAGAGAAAGGATCTGTGTTTAAAAGTAAAAATGGAGGTACCATTCAGTCCAGCAGGCGCACCATTGGACCTCTCACCTGAGAAGACAAGAATCGAGAAGACACAGGCCGCAAAAGCTGCAGTGCAGCCTTATTCACAATAGCCAAGACAGTGAAGCAATCAAAATATCCAACAAGAGGTGAATGGATAAAGAAGAAGTGGTCCATGTACACAATGGAATATTAGGCATGGAAAACAATGAACCATTGCTCTTTGAGGCACCACAAATGAGTCTGGAGATAATCACGAAACATGAGGTAACTCGGAAACCAAAGACCTGTATTCTATGATATCACTTATAGGCGTTATCTAATAACTGACACAAATGAATATATTTCCACAGAGAAAGACACTCACAGACTTAGAAAACAAACTATGCTCATCTAAAAGGAAAGGTGGGGGGAATGGATAAGTTAAGATTAGTGTTGCTCTATGTATACAAACACATAGTATATACATATCTCAAAAAGACCGACCATCTAGCAAGGGAGGTCTGTGGAACCCTCTGTAACATTTTACATGGGAAGAGGATCTGTACTTGAATAGACATATATAATGTACAAATGAACCAGATTGTGTACACCTAGGACAAACAATATTCTAAGCTTTACCCCAATTAAAAAAAAAATTAAAACCAAGAAGAAATAATGAGACATAAACTTATGGGGGTTTCTCCATGCACATTCCAATTTAATTTACAACCTAGGAACACGACTTCCAGAAAGGCTCTGCTGCCCTCGTTCCCAGATTTGGGAGTGGAGAAATGCTGCCTGCTTGAAGTCACTTCCCACAACAGCAGCTTTAAACCCATTGCTAAAGGTAACTAAATATTCACCAAACTTGCAGTTCAGGAAATGACACCTGCTCTCTAAAAAAATTCTGGGGTGGAAAATCGACCAAAAATTTCAAAATAGGGCAACCTTCCTAGAAGAAAATTTCAAGAGATATATTGTACTCCCAACTGTTTCCTTTTTTTTAACAGAAAAGTAAACGGTGGAGAAAAATGATGAGTTTTACGAATTTTCAAAGACATGCAAACCCAAATTACACAACCCTACCAGCACACAGCAGCCAGTAGGGCCATTAACATACATGCTGCAAACAATAAATGCTAAATCGATTGTGGAGAAATGCATACCCTCGATTCTAAGGGGGACGTGCTAAGAGCCACTAATGAAAACACAAAGAAGGTGCTTTGAAAAGGGAAACACGGTGCTACCAGTCAATCAGTCACACCCACTGCTGGGCCTATCACCTGAGAAAATGAGAATCAAAAAGTCACAGGCTGGCAATCCTGCACTCCAACAATATTTACCAGAGCCAACACTTGGAAGCAATGAAAATGTCCATCAACCGAGGAATGCACAAAGTAGAAGTGATCCACGTGCACACTGGGAAATTACTCCAATAAAAACTAAAAATTAAATTAAAAATCCAACAAAAGTAAGGAGACATCAGCTTGTGTGGGTTTGTCTGGGCACACTCCACTCTAATTTATAACTGAGAAACACCACAGGCCGCAAGGGCTTTTCCCTAGTTACCATGGTGGGGACATAGAAAGGCTGCCGCCCTCTGGCATTTACCTGCAAAAGCAGCTTTAAAGCCTGTGCTAATGGTCATTTCATAGGAACAAGTACTGCAGAACTGTAAATGAAACCTGCCCTCAAAATGTCTTGAGGGAGGTAATGGCCAAAACATTTCAAAATGTGACACATATTTTAAGAGATCACTTTGAAGAACTAAGGAGTAATCACAGCTTGAAAAATAAAAAGGACATGCCTTAAAGCTCAATTTCAACGGATAATGAGGCACATGCGAATTCAACCACAAAGAGGTATCAGCTCACACTTGTCAGAATAACCATCAGCAAGGAAACTACAAACAATAAATGCTGAAGGTGTTGTGGAGAAATGCATACCCTCAACTTCAAGTGGGACGTAACTTGAAAAGGGCCACGAATGAGAACAGAATGGAGGTGCCTTAAAAAGGTAAACATTGAGCTACCATATGATCCAGCAGGCCCACTCCTCCACCTATAATCTAAGAAGAAAGAATTGGAAAGACACAGGCAGGCAAATCTGCATGGCACATTATTACGATAGCCAAGATATGGAAGTAACCAAAAAGTCCACCAACATATGGGTGGACAAAGAAGAACTCCTCCATGTACAGATGGAATATTCGCTAGTGAAAAAAATGAAAAAATGCCATTTGCAGCACCATACATGAGCCTAGACATAATCACGCCACCTGTAGTAAGTGAGAAAGCAAAAGACACATATCCTATCATATCACTTTTAGGAGTTACTTAAAAATTGATAAAAATGAAGATATTTCCACAGAGAAAGGCAATCACAGATTCATTAAAATACTTATGGTTCACCAAATAGAAAGGGATGAGGATTGGATACATTACCATATTGGAGTTAACAGAGATATACATACCATGTGAATATATAATCACCAAAGACGTACGGAAGACCAGGAGAAGACTACTCAACATTGTGTCATAACCTACATGGGAAAAGGATGCGAGGAAGAATAGATACACGTATATGTGTGAAAGAACCACATCTTGCACACCTAGAACAAACAAACCATTGTAATCAAATTTGCTGGGATAAAAAATAAAAAGTAAATTACAATTATGAACAAGAAGTAATGAGACATAAACATAAAGTGCTTTTTTCCTGGCACATTCCATTCGAATTTACAACCTAGAACACCACTTCCATTAAGGCTCTGTTTCCCCAGTTACCAAATTTGGTAAAGGAGAAATGCTGCCACCTTGTGGCCGTTTCCTGCAAGAGCAGCTTTAAACTCACAGCTAATGGTCACTTAACATTCACAAGGACTCAGGGCTGTAAAGGACACCTGCCCTAAAAAATTGTGCTGAAGTAGGAAATGGACAAAAAAATTCAAAACAGGCAAATGTTTCAAGAAGAGAGTATGAGGAGTTAAGTTTTACTCACGCTCTTTTAAAAAAAAAGGAAAATGGATAAAAGCTCAACCTCAGGGAGTGTTAGACCCATGCAATCTAATCTACAAAAAGTTTCAACTTAGACCAGTCGACTGACCATCAGCAAAATGTCTACAAACAATAAATGCTGACGGGGTTTTTAAGAACTGTGTCCCCTCTACCTGCTGGTGAGACGTAAAGGGGTAACAGCCAATAATGAGAAGAGAAAGGATCTGTGTTTAAAAGTAAAAATGGAGGTACCATTCAGTCCAGCAGGCGCACCATTGGACCTCTCACCTGAGAAGACAAGAATCCAGAAGACACAGGCCGCAAAAGCTGCAGTGCAGCCTTATTCACAATAGCCAAGACAGTGAAGCAATCAAAATATCCAACAAGAGGTGAATGGATAAAGAAGAAGTGGTCCATGTACACAATGGAATATTAGGCATGGAAAACAATGAACCATTGCTCTTTGAGGCACCACAAATGAGTCTGGAGATAATCACGAAACATGAGGTAACTCGGAAACCAAAGACCTGTATTCTATGATATCACTTATAGGCGTTATCTAATAACTGACACAAATGAATATATTTCCACAGAGAAAGACACTCACAGACTTAGAAAACAAACTATGCTCATCTAAAAGGAAAGGTGGGGGGAATGGATAAGTTAAGATTAGTGTTGCTCTATGTATACAAACACATAGTATATACATATCTCAAAAAGACCGACCATCTAGCAAGGGAGGTCTGTGGAACCCTCTGTAACATTTTACATGGGAAGAGGATCTGTACTTGAATAGACATATATAATGTACAAATGAACCAGATTGTGTACACCTAGGACAAACAATATTCTAAGCTTTACCCCAATTAAAAAAAAAAATTAAAACCAAGAAGAAATAATGAGACATAAACTTATGGGGGTTTCTCCATGCACATTCCAATTTAATTTACAACCTAGGAACACGACTTCCAGAAAGGCTCTGCTGCCCTCGTTCCCAGATTTGGGAGTGGAGAAATGCTGCCTGCTTGAAGTCACTTCCCACAACAGCAGCTTTAAACCCATTGCTAAAGGTAACTAAATATTCACCAAACTTGCAGTTCAGGAAATGACACCTGCTCTCTAAAAAAATTCTGGGGTGGAAAATCGACCAAAAATTTCAAAATAGGGCAACCTTCCTAGAAGAAAATTTCAAGAGATATATTGTACTCCCAACTGTTTCCTTTTTTTTAACAGAAAAGTAAACGGTGGAGAAAAATGATGAGTTTTACGAATTTTCAAAGACATGCAAACCCAAATTACACAACCCTACCAGCACACAGCAGCCAGTAGGGCCATTAACATACATGCTGCAAACAATAAATGCTAAATCGATTGTGGAGAAATGCATACCCTCGATTCTAAGGGGGACGTGCTAAGAGCCACTAATGAAAACGCAAAGAAGGTGCTTTGAAAAGGGAAACACGGTGCTACCAGTCAATCAGTCACACCCACTGCTGGGCCTATCACCTGAGAAAATGAGAATCAAAAAGTCACAGGCTGGCAATCCTGCACTCCAACAATATTTACCATAGCCAACACTTGGAAGCAATGAAAATGTCCATCAACCGAGGAATGCACAAAGTAGAAGTGATCCACGTGCACACTGGGAAATTACTCCAATAAAAACTAAAAATTAAATTAAAAATCCAACAAAAGTAAGGAGACATCAGCTTGTGTGGGTTTGTCTGGGCACACTCCACTCTAATTTATAACCGAGAAACACCACAGGCCGCAAGGGCTTTTCCCTAGTTACCATGGTGGGGACATAGAAAGGCTGCCGCCCTCTGGCATTTACCTGCAAAAGCAGCTTTAAAGCCTGTGCTAATGGTCATTTCATAGGAACAAGTACTGCAGAACTGTAAATGAAACCTGCCCTCAAAATGTCTTGAGGGAGGTAATGGCCAAAACATTTCAAAATGTGACACATATTTTAAGAGATCACTTTGACGAACTAAGGAGTAATCACAGCTTGAAAAATAAAAAGGACATGCCTTAAAGCTCAATTTCAACGGATAATGAGGCACATGCGAATTCAACCACAAAGAGGTATCAGCTCACACTTGTCAGAATAACCATCAGCAAGGAAACTACAAACAATAAATGCTGAAGGTGTTGTGGAGAAATGCATACCCTCAACTTCAAGTGGGACGTAACTTGAAAAGGGCCACGAATGAGAACAGAATGGAGGTGCCTTAAAAAGGTAAACATTGAGCTACCATATGATCCAGCAGGCCCACTCCTCCACCTATAATCTAAGAAGAAAGAATTGGAAAGACACAGGCAGGCAAATCTGCATGGCACATTATTACGATAGCCAAGATATGGAAGTAACCAAAAAGTCCACCAACATATGGGTGGACAAAGAAGAACTCCTCCATGTACAGATGGAATATTCGCTAGTGAAAAAAATGAAAAAATGCCATTTGCAGCACCATACATGAGCCTAGACATAATCACGCCACCTGTAGTAAGTGAGAAAGCAAAAGACACATATCCTATCATATCACTTTTAGGAGTTACTTAAAAATTGATAAAAATGAAGATATTTCCACAGAGAAAGGCAATCACAGATTCATTAAAATACTTATGGTTCACCAAATAGAAAGGGATGAGGATTGGATACATTACCATATTGGAGTTAACAGAGATATACATACCATGTGAATATATAATCACCAAAGACGTACGGAAGACCAGGAGAAGACTACTCAACATTGTGTCATAACCTACATGGGAAAAGGATGCGAGGAAGAATAGATACACGTATATGTGTGAAAGAACCACATCTTGCACACCTAGAACAAACAAACCATTGTAATCAAATTTGCTGGGATAAAAAATAAAAAGTAAATTACAATTATGAACAAGAAGTAATGAGACATAAACATAAAGTGCTTTTTTCCTGGCACATTCCATTCGAATTTACAACCTAGAACACCACTTCCATTAAGGCTCTGTTTCCCCAGTTACCAAATTTGGTAAAGGAGAAATGCTGCCACCTTGTGGCCGTTTCCTGCAAGAGCAGCTTTAAACTCACAGCTAATGGTCACTTAACATTCACAAGGACTCAGGGCTGTAAAGGACACCTGCCCTAAAAAATTGTGCTGAAGTAGGAAATGGACAAAAAAATTCAAAACAGGCAAATGTTTCAAGAAGAGAGTATGAGGAGTTAAGTTTTACTCACGCTCTTTTAAAAAAAAAGGAAAATGGATAAAAGCTCAACCTCAGGGAGTGTTAGACCCATGCAATCTAATCTACAAAAAGTTTCAACTTAGACCAGTCGACTGACCATCAGCAAAATGTCTACAAACAATAAATGCTGACGGGGTTTTTAAGAACTGTGTCCCCTCTACCTGCTGGTGAGACGTAAAGGGGTAACAGCCAATAATGAGAAGAGAAAGGATCTGTGTTTAAAAGTAAAAATGGAGGTACCATTCAGTCCAGCAGGCGCACCATTGGACCTCTCACCTGAGAAGACAAGAATCCAGAAGACACAGGCCGCAAAAGCTGCAGTGCAGCCTTATTCACAATAGCCAAGACAGTGAAGCAATCAAAATATCCAACAAGAGGTGAATGGATAAAGAAGAAGTGGTCCATGTACACAATGGAATATTAGGCATGGAAAACAATGAACCATTGCTCTTTGAGGCACCACAAATGAGTCTGGAGATAATCACGAAACATGAGGTAACTCGGAAACCAAAGACCTGTATTCTATGATATCACTTATAGGCGTTATCTAATAACTGACACAAATGAATATATTTCCACAGAGAAAGACACTCACAGACTTAGAAAACAAACTATGCTCATCTAAAAGGAAAGGTGGGGGGAATGGATAAGTTAAGATTAGTGTTGCTCTATGTATACAAACACATAGTATATACATATCTCAAAAAGACCGACCATCTAGCAAGGGAGGTCTGTGGAACCCTCTGTAACATTTTACATGGGAAGAGGATCTGTACTTGAATAGACATATATAATGTACAAATGAACCAGATTGTGTACACCTAGGACAAACAATATTCTAAGCTTTACCCCAATTAAAAAAAAAATTAAAACCAAGAAGAAATAATGAGACATAAACTTATGGGGGTTTCTCCATGCACATTCCAATTTAATTTACAACCTAGGAACACGACTTCCAGAAAGGCTCTGCTGCCCTCGTTCCCAGATTTGGGAGTGGAGAAATGCTGCCTGCTTGAAGTCACTTCCCACAACAGCAGCTTTAAACCCATTGCTAAAGGTAACTAAATATTCACCAAACTTGCAGTTCAGGAAATGACACCTGCTCTCTAAAAAGATTCTGGGGTGGAAAATCGACCAAAAATTTCAAAATAGGGCAACCTTCCTAGAAGAAAATTTCAAGAGATATATTGTACTCCCAACTGTTTCCTTTTTTTTAACAGAAAAGTAAACGGTGGAGAAAAATGATGAGTTTTACGAATTTTCAAAGACATGCAAACCCAAATTACACAACCCTACCAGCACACAGCAGCCAGTAGGGCCATTAACATACATGCTGCAAACAATAAATGCTAAATCGATTGTGGAGAAATGCATACCCTCGATTCTAAGGGGGACGTGCTAAGAGCCACTAATGAAAACGCAAAGAAGGTGCTTTGAAAAGGGAAACACGGTGCTACCAGTCAATCAGTCACACCCACTGCTGGGCCTATCACCTGAGAAAATGAGAATCAAAAAGTCACAGGCTGGCAATCCTGCACTCCAACAATATTTACCATAGCCAACACTTGGAAGCAATGAAAATGTCCATCAACCGAGGAATGCACAAAGTAGAAGTGATCCACGTGCACACTGGGAAATTACTCCAATAAAAACTAAAAATTAAATTAAAAATCCAACAAAAGTAAGGAGACATCAGCTTGTGTGGGTTTGTCTGGGCACACTCCACTCTAATTTATAACCGAGAAACACCACAGGCCGCAAGGGCTTTTCCCTAGTTACCATGGTGGGGACATAGAAAGGCTGCCGCCCTCTGGCATTTACCTGCAAAAGCAGCTTTAAAGCCTGTGCTAATGGTCATTTCATAGGAACAAGTACTGCAGAACTGTAAATGAAACCTGCCCTCAAAATGTCTTGAGGGAGGTAATGGCCAAAACATTTCAAAATGTGACACATATTTTAAGAGATCACTTTGAAGAACTAAGGAGTAATCACAGCTTGAAAAATAAAAAGGACATGCCTTAAAGCTCAATTTCAACGGATAATGAGGCACATGCGAATTCAACCACAAAGAGGTATCAGCTCACACTTGTCAGAATAACCATCAGCAAGGAAACTACAAACAATAAATGCTGAAGGTGTTGTGGAGAAATGCATACCCTCAACTTCAAGTGGGACGTAACTTGAAAAGGGCCACGAATGAGAACAGAATGGAGGTGCCTTAAAAAGGTAAACATTGAGCTACCATATGATCCAGCAGGCCCACTCCTCCACCTATAATCTAAGAAGAAAGAATTGGAAAGACACAGGCAGGCAAATCTGCATGGCACATTATTACGATAGCCAAGATATGGAAGTAACCAAAAAGTCCACCAACATATGGGTGGACAAAGAAGAACTCCTCCATGTACAGATGGAATATTCGCTAGTGAAAAAAATGAAAAAATGCCATTTGCAGCACCATACATGAGCCTAGACATAATCACGCCACCTGTAGTAAGTGAGAAAGCAAAAGACACATATCCTATCATATCACTTTTAGGAGTTACTTAAAAATTGATAAAAATGAAGATATTTCCACAGAGAAAGGCAATCACAGATTCATTAAAATACTTATGGTTCACCAAATAGAAAGGGATGAGGATTGGATACATTACCATATTGGAGTTAACAGAGATATACATACCATGTGAATATATAATCACCAAAGACGTACGGAAGACCAGGAGAAGACTACTCAACATTGTGTCATAACCTACATGGGAAAAGGATGCGAGGAAGAATAGATACACGTATATGTGTGAAAGAACCACATCTTGCACACCTAGAACAAACAAACCATTGTAATCAAATTTGCTGGGATAAAAAATAAAAAGTAAATTACAATTATGAACAAGAAGTAATGAGACATAAACATAAAGTGCTTTTTTCCTGGCACATTCCATTCGAATTTACAACCTAGAACACCACTTCCATTAAGGCTCTGTTTCCCCAGTTACCAAATTTGGTAAAGGAGAAATGCTGCCACCTTGTGGCCGTTTCCTGCAAGAGCAGCTTTAAACTCACAGCTAATGGTCACTTAACATTCACAAGGACTCAGGGCTGTAAAGGACACCTGCCCTAAAAAATTGTGCTGAAGTAGGAAATGGACAAAAAAATTCAAAACAGGCAAATGTTTCAAGAAGAGAGTATGAGGAGTTAAGTTTTACTCACGCTCTTTTAAAAAAAAAGGAAAATGGATAAAAGCTCAACCTCAGGGAGTGTTAGACCCATGCAATCTAATCTACAAAAAGTTTCAACTTAGACCAGTCGACTGACCATCAGCAAAATGTCTACAAACAATAAATGCTGACGGGGTTTTTAAGAACTGTGTCCCCTCTACCTGCTGGTGAGACGTAAAGGGGTAACAGCCAATAATGAGAAGAGAAAGGATCTGTGTTTAAAAGTAAAAATGGAGGTACCATTCAGTCCAGCAGGCGCACCATTGGACCTCTCACCTGAGAAGACAAGAATCCAGAAGACACAGGCCGCAAAAGCTGCAGTGCAGCCTTATTCACAATAGCCAAGACAGTGAAGCAATCAAAATATCCAACAAGAGGTGAATGGATAAAGAAGAAGTGGTCCATGTACACAATGGAATATTAGGCATGGAAAACAATGAACCATTGCTCTTTGAGGCACCACAAATGAGTCTGGAGATAATCACGAAACATGAGGTAACTCGGAAACCAAAGACCTGTATTCTATGATATCACTTATAGGCGTTATCTAATAACTGACACAAATGAATATATTTCCACAGAGAAAGACACTCACAGACTTAGAAAACAAACTATGCTCATCTAAAAGGAAAGGTGGGGGGAATGGATAAGTTAAGATTAGTGTTGCTCTATGTATACAAACACATAGTATATACATATCTCAAAAAGACCGACCATCTAGCAAGGGAGGTCTGTGGAACCCTCTGTAACATTTTACATGGGAAGAGGATCTGTACTTGAATAGACATATATAATGTACAAATGAACCAGATTGTGTACACCTAGGACAAACAATATTCTAAGCTTTACCCCAATTAAAAAAAAAATTAAAACCAAGAAGAAATAATGAGACATAAACTTATGGGGGTTTCTCCATGCACATTCCAATTTAATTTACAACCTAGGAACACGACTTCCAGAAAGGCTCTGCTGCCCTCGTTCCCAGATTTGGGAGTGGAGAAATGCTGCCTGCTTGAAGTCACTTCCCACAACAGCAGCTTTAAACCCATTGCTAAAGGTAACTAAATATTCACCAAACTTGCAGTTCAGGAAATGACACCTGCTCTCTAAAAAAATTCTGGGGTGGAAAATCGACCAAAAATTTCAAAATAGGGCAACCTTCCTAGAAGAAAATTTCAAGAGATATATTGTACTCCCAACTGTTTCCTTTTTTTTAACAGAAAAGTAAACGGTGGAGAAAAATGATGAGTTTTACGAATTTTCAAAGACATGCAAACCCAAATTACACAACCCTACCAGCACACAGCAGCCAGTAGGGCCATTAACATACATGCTGCAAACAATAAATGCTAAATCGATTGTGGAGAAATGCATACCCTCGATTCTAAGGGGGACGTGCTAAGAGCCACTAATGAAAACGCAAAGAAGGTGCTTTGAAAAGGGAAACACGGTGCTACCAGTCAATCAGTCACACCCACTGCTGGGCCTATCACCTGAGAAAATGAGAATCAAAAAGTCACAGGCTGGCAATCCTGCACTCCAACAATATTTACCATAGCCAACACTTGGAAGCAATGAAAATGTCCATCAACCGAGGAATGCACAAAGTAGAAGTGATCCACGTGCACACTGGGAAATTACTCCAATAAAAACTAAAAATTAAATTAAAAATCCAACAAAAGTAAGGAGACATCAGCTTGTGTGGGTTTGTCTGGGCACACTCCACTCTAATTTATAACCGAGAAACACCACAGGCCGCAAGGGCTTTTCCCTAGTTACCATGGTGGGGACATAGAAAGGCTGCCGCCCTCTGGCATTTACCTGCAAAAGCAGCTTTAAAGCCTGTGCTAATGGTCATTTCATAGGAACAAGTACTGCAGAACTGTAAATGAAACCTGCCCTCAAAATGTCTTGAGGGAGGTAATGGCCAAAACATTTCAAAATGTGACACATATTTTAAGAGATCACTTTGAAGAACTAAGGAGTAATCACAGCTTGAAAAATAAAAAGGACATGCCTTAAAGCTCAATTTCAACGGATAATGAGGCACATGCGAATTCAACCACAAAGAGGTATCAGCTCACACTTGTCAGAATAACCATCAGCAAGGAAACTACAAACAATAAATGCTGAAGGTGTTGTGGAGAAATGCATACCCTCAACTTCAAGTGGGACGTAACTTGAAAAGGGCCACGAATGAGAACAGAATGGAGGTGCCTTAAAAAGGTAAACATTGAGCTACCATATGATCCAGCAGGCCCACTCCTCCACCTATAATCTAAGAAGAAAGAATTGGAAAGACACAGGCAGGCAAATCTGCATGGCACATTATTACGATAGCCAAGATATGGAAGTAACCAAAAAGTCCACCAACATATGGGTGGACAAAGAAGAACTCCTCCATGTACAGATGGAATATTCGCTAGTGAAAAAAATGAAAAAATGCCATTTGCAGCACCATACATGAGCCTAGACATAATCACGCCACCTGTAGTAAGTGAGAAAGCAAAAGACACATATCCTATCATATCACTTTTAGGAGTTACTTAAAAATTGATAAAAATGAAGATATTTCCACAGAGAAAGGCAATCACAGATTCATTAAAATACTTATGGTTCACCAAATAGAAAGGGATGAGGATTGGATACATTACCATATTGGAGTTAACAGAGATATACATACCATGTGAATATATAATCACCAAAGACGTACGGAAGACCAGGAGAAGACTACTCAACATTGTGTCATAACCTACATGGGAAAAGGATGCGAGGAAGAATAGATACACGTATATGTGTGAAAGAACCACATCTTGCACACCTAGAACAAACAAACCATTGTAATCAAATTTGCTGGGATAAAAAATAAAAAGTAAATTACAATTATGAACAAGAAGTAATGAGACATAAACATAAAGTGCTTTTTTCCTGGCACATTCCATTCGAATTTACAACCTAGAACACCACTTCCATTAAGGCTCTGTTTCCCCAGTTACCAAATTTGGTAAAGGAGAAATGCTGCCACCTTGTGGCCGTTTCCTGCAAGAGCAGCTTTAAACTCACAGCTAATGGTCACTTAACATTCACAAGGACTCAGGGCTGTAAAGGACACCTGCCCTAAAAAATTGTGCTGAAGTAGGAAATGGACAAAAAAATTCAAAACAGGCAAATGTTTCAAGAAGAGAGTATGAGGAGTTAAGTTTTACTCACGCTCTTTTAAAAAAAAAGGAAAATGGATAAAAGCTCAACCTCAGGGAGTGTTAGACCCATGCAATCTAATCTACAAAAAGTTTCAACTTAGACCAGTCGACTGACCATCAGCAAAATGTCTACAAACAATAAATGCTGACGGGGTTTTTAAGAACTGTGTCCCCTCTACCTGCTGGTGAGACGTAAAGGGGTAACAGCCAATAATGAGAAGAGAAAGGATCTGTGTTTAAAAGTAAAAATGGAGGTACCATTCAGTCCAGCAGGCGCACCATTGGACCTCTCACCTGAGAAGACAAGAATCCAGAAGACACAGGCCGCAAAAGCTGCAGTGCAGCCTTATTCACAATAGCCAAGACAGTGAAGCAATCAAAATATCCAACAAGAGGTGAATGGATAAAGAAGAAGTGGTCCATGTACACAATGGAATATTAGGCATGGAAAACAATGAACCATTGCTCTTTGAGGCACCACAAATGAGTCTGGAGATAATCACGAAACATGAGGTAACTCGGAAACCAAAGACCTGTATTCTATGATATCACTTATAGGCGTTATCTAATAACTGACACAAATGAATATATTTCCACAGAGAAAGACACTCACAGACTTAGAAAACAAACTATGCTCATCTAAAAGGAAAGGTGGGGGGAATGGATAAGTTAAGATTAGTGTTGCTCTATGTATACAAACACATAGTATATACATATCTCAAAAAGACCGACCATCTAGCAAGGGAGGTCTGTGGAACCCTCTGTAACATTTTACATGGGAAGAGGATCTGTACTTGAATAGACATATATAATGTACAAATGAACCAGATTGTGTACACCTAGGACAAACAATATTCTAAGCTTTACCCCAATTAAAAAAAAAAATTAAAACCAAGAAGAAATAATGAGACATAAACTTATGGGGGTTTCTCCATGCACATTCCAATTTAATTTACAACCTAGGAACACGACTTCCAGAAAGGCTCTGCTGCCCTCGTTCCCAGATTTGGGAGTGGAGAAATGCTGCCTGCTTGAAGTCACTTCCCACAACAGCAGCTTTAAACCCATTGCTAAAGGTAACTAAATATTCACCAAACTTGCAGTTCAGGAAATGACACCTGCTCTCTAAAAAAATTCTGGGGTGGAAAATCGACCAAAAATTTCAAAATAGGGCAACCTTCCTAGAAGAAAATTTCAAGAGATATATTGTACTCCCAACTGTTTCCTTTTTTTTAACAGAAAAGTAAACGGTGGAGAAAAATGATGAGTTTTACGAATTTTCAAAGACATGCAAACCCAAATTACACAACCCTACCAGCACACAGCAGCCAGTAGGGCCATTAACATACATGCTGCAAACAATAAATGCTAAATCGATTGTGGAGAAATGCATACCCTCGATTCTAAGGGGGACGTGCTAAGAGCCACTAATGAAAACGCAAAGAAGGTGCTTTGAAAAGGGAAACACGGTGCTACCAGTCAATCAGTCACACCCACTGCTGGGCCTATCACCTGAGAAAATGAGAATCAAAAAGTCACAGGCTGGCAATCCTGCACTCCAACAATATTTACCATAGCCAACACTTGGAAGCAATGAAAATGTCCATCAACCGAGGAATGCACAAAGTAGAAGTGATCCACGTGCACACTGGGAAATTACTCCAATAAAAACTAAAAATTAAATTAAAAATCCAACAAAAGTAAGGAGACATCAGCTTGTGTGGGTTTGTCTGGGCACACTCCACTCTAATTTATAACCGAGAAACACCACAGGCCGCAAGGGCTTTTCCCTAGTTACCATGGTGGGGACATAGAAAGGCTGCCGCCCTCTGGCATTTACCTGCAAAAGCAGCTTTAAAGCCTGTGCTAATGGTCATTTCATAGGAACAAGTACTGCAGAACTGTAAATGAAACCTGCCCTCAAAATGTCTTGAGGGAGGTAATGGCCAAAACATTTCAAAATGTGACACATATTTTAAGAGATCACTTTGACGAACTAAGGAGTAATCACAGCTTGAAAAATAAAAAGGACATGCCTTAAAGCTCAATTTCAACGGATAATGAGGCACATGCGAATTCAACCACAAAGAGGTATCAGCTCACACTTGTCAGAATAACCATCAGCAAGGAAACTACAAACAATAAATGCTGAAGGTGTTGTGGAGAAATGCATACCCTCAACTTCAAGTGGGACGTAACTTGAAAAGGGCCACGAATGAGAACAGAATGGAGGTGCCTTAAAAAGGTAAACATTGAGCTACCATATGATCCAGCAGGCCCACTCCTCCACCTATAATCTAAGAAGAAAGAATTGGAAAGACACAGGCAGGCAAATCTGCATGGCACATTATTACGATAGCCAAGATATGGAAGTAACCAAAAAGTCCACCAACATATGGGTGGACAAAGAAGAACTCCTCCATGTACAGATGGAATATTCGCTAGTGAAAAAAATGAAAAAATGCCATTTGCAGCACCATACATGAGCCTAGACATAATCACGCCACCTGTAGTAAGTGAGAAAGCAAAAGACACATATCCTATCATATCACTTTTAGGAGTTACTTAAAAATTGATAAAAATGAAGATATTTCCACAGAGAAAGGCAATCACAGATTCATTAAAATACTTATGGTTCACCAAATAGAAAGGGATGAGGATTGGATACATTACCATATTGGAGTTAACAGAGATATACATACCATGTGAATATATAATCACCAAAGACGTACGGAAGACCAGGAGAAGACTACTCAACATTGTGTCATAACCTACATGGGAAAAGGATGCGAGGAAGAATAGATACACGTATATGTGTGAAAGAACCACATCTTGCACACCTAGAACAAACAAACCATTGTAATCAAATTTGCTGGGATAAAAAATAAAAAGTAAATTACAATTATGAACAAGAAGTAATGAGACATAAACATAAAGTGCTTTTTTCCTGGCACATTCCATTCGAATTTACAACCTAGAACACCACTTCCATTAAGGCTCTGTTTCCCCAGTTACCAAATTTGGTAAAGGAGAAATGCTGCCACCTTGTGGCCGTTTCCTGCAAGAGCAGCTTTAAACTCACAGCTAATGGTCACTTAACATTCACAAGGACTCAGGGCTGTAAAGGACACCTGCCCTAAAAAATTGTGCTGAAGTAGGAAATGGACAAAAAAATTCAAAACAGGCAAATGTTTCAAGAAGAGAGTATGAGGAGTTAAGTTTTACTCACGCTCTTTTAAAAAAAAAGGAAAATGGATAAAAGCTCAACCTCAGGGAGTGTTAGACCCATGCAATCTAATCTACAAAAAGTTTCAACTTAGACCAGTCGACTGACCATCAGCAAAATGTCTACAAACAATAAATGCTGACGGGGTTTTTAAGAACTGTGTCCCCTCTACCTGCTGGTGAGACGTAAAGGGGTAACAGCCAATAATGAGAAGAGAAAGGATCTGTGTTTAAAAGTAAAAATGGAGGTACCATTCAGTCCAGCAGGCGCACCATTGGACCTCTCACCTGAGAAGACAAGTATCCAGAAGACACAGGCCGCAAAAGCTGCAGTGCAGCCTTATTCACAATAGCCAAGACAGTGAAGCAATCAAAATATCCAACAAGAGGTGAATGGATAAAGAAGAAGTGGTCCATGTACACAATGGAATATTAGGCATGGAAAACAATGAACCATTGCTCTTTGAGGCACCACAAATGAGTCTGGAGATAATCACGAAACATGAGGTAACTCGGAAACCAAAGACCTGTATTCTATGATATCACTTATAGGCGTTATCTAATAACTGACACAAATGAATATATTTCCACAGAGAAAGACACTCACAGACTTAGAAAACAAACTATGCTCATCTAAAAGGAAAGGTGGGGGGAATGGATAAGTTAAGATTAGTGTTGCTCTATGTATACAAACACATAGTATATACATATCTCAAAAAGACCGACCATCTAGCAAGGGAGGTCTGTGGAACCCTCTGTAACATTTTACATGGGAAGAGGATCTGTACTTGAATAGACATATATAATGTACAAATGAACCAGATTGTGTACACCTAGGACAAACAATATTCTAAGCTTTACCCCAATTAAAAAAAAAATTAAAACCAAGAAGAAATAATGAGACATAAACTTATGGGGGTTTCTCCATGCACATTCCAATTTAATTTACAACCTAGGAACACGACTTCCAGAAAGGCTCTGCTGCCCTCGTTCCCAGATTTGGGAGTGGAGAAATGCTGCCTGCTTGAAGTCACTTCCCACAACAGCAGCTTTAAACCCATTGCTAAAGGTAACTAAATATTCACCAAACTTGCAGTTCAGGAAATGACACCTGCTCTCTAAAAAAATTCTGGGGTGGAAAATCGACCAAAAATTTCAAAATAGGGCAACCTTCCTAGAAGAAAATTTCAAGAGATATATTGTACTCCCAACTGTTTCCTTTTTTTTAACAGAAAAGTAAACGGTGGAGAAAAATGATGAGTTTTACGAATTTTCAAAGACATGCAAACCCAAATTACACAACCCTACCAGCACACAGCAGCCAGTAGGGCCATTAACATACATGCTGCAAACAATAAATGCTAAATCGATTGTGGAGAAATGCATACCCTCGATTCTAAGGGGGACGTGCTAAGAGCCACTAATGAAAACACAAAGAAGGTGCTTTGAAAAGGGAAACACGGTGCTACCAGTCAATCAGTCACACCCACTGCTGGGCCTATCACCTGAGAAAATGAGAATCAAAAAGTCACAGGCTGGCAATCCTGCACTCCAACAATATTTACCATAGCCAACACTTGGAAGCAATGAAAATGTCCATCAACCGAGGAATGCACAAAGTAGAAGTGATCCACGTGCACACTGGGAAATTACTCCAATAAAAACTAAAAATTAAATTAAAAATCCAACAAAAGTAAGGAGACATCAGCTTGTGTGGGTTTGTCTGGGCACACTCCACTCTAATTTATAACCGAGAAACACCACAGGCCGCAAGGGCTTTTCCCTAGTTACCATGGTGGGGACATAGAAAGGCTGCCGCCCTCTGGCATTTACCTGCAAAAGCAGCTTTAAAGCCTGTGCTAATGGTCATTTCATAGGAACAAGTACTGCAGAACTGTAAATGAAACCTGCCCTCAAAATGTCTTGAGGGAGGTAATGGCCAAAACATTTCAAAATGTGACACATATTTTAAGAGATCACTTTGAAGAACTAAGGAGTAATCACAGCTTGAAAAATAAAAAGGACATGCCTTAAAGCTCAATTTCAACGGATAATGAGGCACATGCGAATTCAACCACAAAGAGGTATCAGCTCACACTTGTCAGAATAACCATCAGCAAGGAAACTACAAACAATAAATGCTGAAGGTGTTGTGGAGAAATGCATACCCTCAACTTCAAGTGGGACGTAACTTGAAAAGGGCCACGAATGAGAACAGAATGGAGGTGCCTTAAAAAGGTAAACATTGAGCTACCATATGATCCAGCAGGCCCACTCCTCCACCTATAATCTAAGAAGAAAGAATTGGAAAGACACAGGCAGGCAAATCTGCATGGCACATTATTACGATAGCCAAGATATGGAAGTAACCAAAAAGTCCACCAACATATGGGTGGACAAAGAAGAACTCCTCCATGTACAGATGGAATATTCGCTAGTGAAAAAAATGAAAAAATGCCATTTGCAGCACCATACATGAGCCTAGACATAATCACGCCACCTGTAGTAAGTGAGAAAGCAAAAGACACATATCCTATCATATCACTTTTAGGAGTTACTTAAAAATTGATAAAAATGAAGATATTTCCACAGAGAAAGGCAATCACAGATTCATTAAAATACTTATGGTTCACCAAATAGAAAGGGATGAGGATTGGATACATTACCATATTGGAGTTAACAGAGATATACATACCATGTGAATATATAATCACCAAAGACGTACGGAAGACCAGGAGAAGACTACTCAACATTGTGTCATAACCTACATGGGAAAAGGATGCGAGGAAGAATAGATACACGTATATGTGTGAAAGAACCACATCTTGCACACCTAGAACAAACAAACCATTGTAATCAAATTTGCTGGGATAAAAAATAAAAAGTAAATTACAATTATGAACAAGAAGTAATGAGACATAAACATAAAGTGCTTTTTTCCTGGCACATTCCATTCGAATTTACAACCTAGAACACCACTTCCATTAAGGCTCTGTTTCCCCAGTTACCAAATTTGGTAAAGGAGAAATGCTGCCACCTTGTGGCCGTTTCCTGCAAGAGCAGCTTTAAACTCACAGCTAATGGTCACTTAACATTCACAAGGACTCAGGGCTGTAAAGGACACCTGCCCTAAAAAATTGTGCTGAAGTAGGAAATGGACAAAAAAATTCAAAACAGGCAAATGTTTCAAGAAGAGAGTATGAGGAGTTAAGTTTTACTCACGCTCTTTTAAAAAAAAAGGAAAATGGATAAAAGCTCAACCTCAGGGAGTGTTAGACCCATGCAATCTAATCTACAAAAAGTTTCAACTTAGACCAGTCGACTGACCATCAGCAAAATGTCTACAAACAATAAATGCTGACGGGGTTTTTAAGAACTGTGTCCCCTCTACCTGCTGGTGAGACGTAAAGGGGTAACAGCCAATAATGAGAAGAGAAAGGATCTGTGTTTAAAAGTAAAAATGGAGGTACCATTCAGTCCAGCAGGCGCACCATTGGACCTCTCACCTGAGAAGACAAGAATCCAGAAGACACAGGCCGCAAAAGCTGCAGTGCAGCCTTATTCACAATAGCCAAGACAGTGAAGCAATCAAAATATCCAACAAGAGGTGAATGGATAAAGAAGAAGTGGTCCATGTACACAATGGAATATTAGGCATGGAAAACAATGAACCATTGCTCTTTGAGGCACCACAAATGAGTCTGGAGATAATCACGAAACATGAGGTAACTCGGAAACCAAAGACCTGTATTCTATGATATCACTTATAGGCGTTATCTAATAACTGACACAAATGAATATATTTCCACAGAGAAAGACACTCACAGACTTAGAAAACAAACTATGCTCATCTAAAAGGAAAGGTGGGGGGAATGGATAAGTTAAGATTAGTGTTGCTCTATGTATACAAACACATAGTATATACATATCTCAAAAAGACCGACCATCTAGCAAGGGAGGTCTGTGGAACCCTCTGTAACATTTTACATGGGAAGAGGATCTGTACTTGAATAGACATATATAATGTACAAATGAACCAGATTGTGTACACCTAGGACAAACAATATTCTAAGCTTTACCCCAATTAAAAAAAAAATTAAAACCAAGAAGAAATAATGAGACATAAACTTATGGGGGTTTCTCCATGCACATTCCAATTTAATTTACAACCTAGGAACACGACTTCCAGAAAGGCTCTGCTGCCCTCGTTCCCAGATTTGGGAGTGGAGAAATGCTGCCTGCTTGAAGTCACTTCCCACAACAGCAGCTTTAAACCCATTGCTAAAGGTAACTAAATATTCACCAAACTTGCAGTTCAGGAAATGACACCTGCTCTCTAAAAAAATTCTGGGGTGGAAAATCGACCAAAAATTTCAAAATAGGGCAACCTTCCTAGAAGAAAATTTCAAGAGATATATTGTACTCCCAACTGTTTCCTTTTTTTTAACAGAAAAGTAAACGGTGGAGAAAAATGATGAGTTTTACGAATTTTCAAAGACATGCAAACCCAAATTACACAACCCTACCAGCACACAGCAGCCAGTAGGGCCATTAACATACATGCTGCAAACAATAAATGCTAAATCGATTGTGGAGAAATGCATACCCTCGATTCTAAGGGGGACGTGCTAAGAGCCACTAATGAAAACGCAAAGAAGGTGCTTTGAAAAGGGAAACACGGTGCTACCAGTCAATCAGTCACACCCACTGCTGGGCCTATCACCTGAGAAAATGAGAATCAAAAAGTCACAGGCTGGCAATCCTGCACTCCAACAATATTTACCATAGCCAACACTTGGAAGCAATGAAAATGTCCATCAACCGAGGAATGCACAAAGTAGAAGTGATCCACGTGCACACTGGGAAATTACTCCAATAAAAACTAAAAATTAAATTAAAAATCCAACAAAAGTAAGGAGACATCAGCTTGTGTGGGTTTGTCTGGGCACACTCCACTCTAATTTATAACCGAGAAACACCACAGGCCGCAAGGGCTTTTCCCTAGTTACCATGGTGGGGACATAGAAAGGCTGCCGCCCTCTGGCATTTACCTGCAAAAGCAGCTTTAAAGCCTGTGCTAATGGTCATTTCATAGGAACAAGTACTGCAGAACTGTAAATGAAACCTGCCCTCAAAATGTCTTGAGGGAGGTAATGGCCAAAACATTTCAAAATGTGACACATATTTTAAGAGATCACTTTGAAGAACTAAGGAGTAATCACAGCTTGAAAAATAAAAAGGACATGCCTTAAAGCTCAATTTCAACGGATAATGAGGCACATGCGAATTCAACCACAAAGAGGTATCAGCTCACACTTGTCAGAATAACCATCAGCAAGGAAACTACAAACAATAAATGCTGAAGGTGTTGTGGAGAAATGCATACCCTCAACTTCAAGTGGGACGTAACTTGAAAAGGGCCACGAATGAGAACAGAATGGAGGTGCCTTAAAAAGGTAAACATTGAGCTACCATATGATCCAGCAGGCCCACTCCTCCACCTATAATCTAAGAAGAAAGAATTGGAAAGACACAGGCAGGCAAATCTGCATGGCACATTATTACGATAGCCAAGATATGGAAGTAACCAAAAAGTCCACCAACATATGGGTGGACAAAGAAGAACTCCTCCATGTACAGATGGAATATTCGCTAGTGAAAAAAATGAAAAAATGCCATTTGCAGCACCATACATGAGCCTAGACATAATCACGCCACCTGTAGTAAGTGAGAAAGCAAAAGACACATATCCTATCATATCACTTTTAGGAGTTACTTAAAAATTGATAAAAATGAAGATATTTCCACAGAGAAAGGCAATCACAGATTCATTAAAATACTTATGGTTCACCAAATAGAAAGGGATGAGGATTGGATACATTACCATATTGGAGTTAACAGAGATATACATACCATGTGAATATATAATCACCAAAGACGTACGGAAGACCAGGAGAAGACTACTCAACATTGTGTCATAACCTACATGGGAAAAGGATGCGAGGAAGAATAGATACACGTATATGTGTGAAAGAACCACATCTTGCACACCTAGAACAAACAAACCATTGTAATCAAATTTGCTGGGATAAAAAATAAAAAGTAAATTACAATTATGAACAAGAAGTAATGAGACATAAACATAAAGTGCTTTTTTCCTGGCACATTCCATTCGAATTTACAACCTAGAACACCACTTCCATTAAGGCTCTGTTTCCCCAGTTACCAAATTTGGTAAAGGAGAAATGCTGCCACCTTGTGGCCGTTTCCTGCAAGAGCAGCTTTAAACTCACAGCTAATGGTCACTTAACATTCACAAGGACTCAGGGCTGTAAAGGACACCTGCCCTAAAAAATTGTGCTGAAGTAGGAAATGGACAAAAAAATTCAAAACAGGCAAATGTTTCAAGAAGAGAGTATGAGGAGTTAAGTTTTACTCACGCTCTTTTAAAAAAAAAGGAAAATGGATAAAAGCTCAACCTCAGGGAGTGTTAGACCCATGCAATCTAATCTACAAAAAGTTTCAACTTAGACCAGTCGACTGACCATCAGCAAAATGTCTACAAACAATAAATGCTGACGGGGTTTTTAAGAACTGTGTCCCCTCTACCTGCTGGTGAGACGTAAAGGGGTAACAGCCAATAATGAGAAGAGAAAGGATCTGTGTTTAAAAGTAAAAATGGAGGTACCATTCAGTCCAGCAGGCGCACCATTGGACCTCTCACCTGAGAAGACAAGTATCCAGAAGACACAGGCCGCAAAAGCTGCAGTGCAGCCTTATTCACAATAGCCAAGACAGTGAAGCAATCAAAATATCCAACAAGAGGTGAATGGATAAAGAAGAAGTGGTCCATGTACACAATGGAATATTAGGCATGGAAAACAATGAACCATTGCTCTTTGAGGCACCACAAATGAGTCTGGAGATAATCACGAAACATGAGGTAACTCGGAAACCAAAGACCTGTATTCTATGATATCACTTATAGGCGTTATCTAATAACTGACACAAATGAATATATTTCCACAGAGAAAGACACTCACAGACTTAGAAAACAAACTATGCTCATCTAAAAGGAAAGGTGGGGGGAATGGATAAGTTAAGATTAGTGTTGCTCTATGTATACAAACACATAGTATATACATATCTCAAAAAGACCGACCATCTAGCAAGGGAGGTCTGTGGAACCCTCTGTAACATTTTACATGGGAAGAGGATCTGTACTTGAATAGACATATATAATGTACAAATGAACCAGATTGTGTACACCTAGGACAAACAATATTCTAAGCTTTACCCCAATTAAAAAAAAAAATTAAAACCAAGAAGAAATAATGAGACATAAACTTATGGGGGTTTCTCCATGCACATTCCAATTTAATTTACAACCTAGGAACACGACTTCCAGAAAGGCTCTGCTGCCCTCGTTCCCAGATTTGGGAGTGGAGAAATGCTGCCTGCTTGAAGTCACTTCCCACAACAGCAGCTTTAAACCCATTGCTAAAGGTAACTAAATATTCACCAAACTTGCAGTTCAGGAAATGACACCTGCTCTCTAAAAAAATTCTGGGGTGGAAAATCGACCAAAAATTTCAAAATAGGGCAACCTTCCTAGAAGAAAATTTCAAGAGATATATTGTACTCCCAACTGTTTCCTTTTTTTTAACAGAAAAGTAAACGGTGGAGAAAAATGATGAGTTTTACGAATTTTCAAAGACATGCAAACCCAAATTACACAACCCTACCAGCACACAGCAGCCAGTAGGGCCATTAACATACATGCTGCAAACAATAAATGCTAAATCGATTGTGGAGAAATGCATACCCTCGATTCTAAGGGGGACGTGCTAAGAGCCACTAATGAAAACACAAAGAAGGTGCTTTGAAAAGGGAAACACGGTGCTACCAGTCAATCAGTCACACCCACTGCTGGGCCTATCACCTGAGAAAATGAGAATCAAAAAGTCACAGGCTGGCAATCCTGCACTCCAACAATATTTACCATAGCCAACACTTGGAAGCAATGAAAATGTCCATCAACCGAGGAATGCACAAAGTAGAAGTGATCCACGTGCACACTGGGAAATTACTCCAATAAAAACTAAAAATTAAATTAAAAATCCAACAAAAGTAAGGAGACATCAGCTTGTGTGGGTTTGTCTGGGCACACTCCACTCTAATTTATAACCGAGAAACACCACAGGCCGCAAGGGCTTTTCCCTAGTTACCATGGTGGGGACATAGAAAGGCTGCCGCCCTCTGGCATTTACCTGCAAAAGCAGCTTTAAAGCCTGTGCTAATGGTCATTTCATAGGAACAAGTACTGCAGAACTGTAAATGAAACCTGCCCTCAAAATGTCTTGAGGGAGGTAATGGCCAAAACATTTCAAAATGTGACACATATTTTAAGAGATCACTTTGAAGAACTAAGGAGTAATCACAGCTTGAAAAATAAAAAGGACATGCCTTAAAGCTCAATTTCAACGGATAATGAGGCACATGCGAATTCAACCACAAAGAGGTATCAGCTCACACTTGTCAGAATAACCATCAGCAAGGAAACTACAAACAATAAATGCTGAAGGTGTTGTGGAGAAATGCATACCCTCAACTTCAAGTGGGACGTAACTTGAAAAGGGCCACGAATGAGAACAGAATGGAGGTGCCTTAAAAAGGTAAACATTGAGCTACCATATGATCCAGCAGGCCCACTCCTCCACCTATAATCTAAGAAGAAAGAATTGGAAAGACACAGGCAGGCAAATCTGCATGGCACATTATTACGATAGCCAAGATATGGAAGTAACCAAAAAGTCCACCAACATATGCGTGGACAAAGAAGAACTCCTCCATGTACAGATGGAATATTCGCTAGTGAAAAAAATGAAAAAATGCCATTTGCAGCACCATACATGAGCCTAGACATAATCACGCCACCTGTAGTAAGTGAGAAAGCAAAAGACACATATCCTATCATATCACTTTTAGGAGTTACTTAAAAATTGATAAAAATGAAGATATTTCCACAGAGAAAGGCAATCACAGATTCATTAAAATACTTATGGTTCACCAAATAGAAAGGGATGAGGATTGGATACATTACCATATTGGAGTTAACAGAGATATACATACCATGTGAATATATAATCACCAAAGACGTACGGAAGACCAGGAGAAGACTACTCAACATTGTGTCATAACCTACATGGGAAAAGGATGCGAGGAAGAATAGATACACGTATATGTGTGAAAGAACCAAATCTTGCACACCTAGAACAAACAAACCATTGTAATCAAATTTGCTGGGATAAAAAATAAAAAGTAAATTACAATTATGAACAAGAAGTAATGAGACATAAACATAAAGTGCTTTTTTCCTGGCACATTCCATTCGAATTTACAACCTAGAACACCACTTCCATTAAGGCTCTGTTTCCCCAGTTACCAAATTTGGTAAAGGAGAAATGCTGCCACCTTGTGGCCGTTTCCTGCAAGAGCAGCTTTAAACTCACAGCTAATGGTCACTTAACATTCACAAGGACTCAGGGCTGTAAAGGACACCTGCCCTAAAAAATTGTGCTGAAGTAGGAAATGGACAAAAAAATTCAAAACAGGCAAATGTTTCAAGAAGAGAGTATGAGGAGTTAAGTTTTACTCACGCTCTTTAAAAAAAAAAGGAAAATGGATAAAAGCTCAACCTCAGGGAGTGTTAGACCCATGCAATCTAATCTACAAAAAGTTTCAACTTAGACCAGTCGACTGACCATCAGCAAAATGTCTACAAACAATAAATGCTGACGGGGTTTTTAAGAACTGTGTCCCCTCTACCTGCTGGTGAGACGTAAAGGGGTAACAGCCAATAATGAGAAGAGAAAGGATCTGTGTTTAAAAGTAAAAATGGAGGTACCATTCAGTCCAGCAGGCGCACCATTGGACCTCTCACCTGAGAAGACAAGAATCCAGAAGACACAGGCCGCAAAAGCTGCAGTGCAGCCTTATTCACAATAGCCAAGACAGTGAAGCAATCAAAATATCCAACAAGAGGTGAATGGATAAAGAAGAAGTGGTCCATGTACACAATGGAATATTAGGCATGGAAAACAATGAACCATTGCTCTTTGAGGCACCACAAATGAGTCTGGAGATAATCACGAAACATGAGGTAACTCGGAAACCAAAGACCTGTATTCTATGATATCACTTATAGGCGTTATCTAATAACTGACACAAATGAATATATTTCCACAGAGAAAGACACTCACAGACTTAGAAAACAAACTATGCTCATCTAAAAGGAAAGGTGGGGGGAATGGATAAGTTAAGATTAGTGTTGCTCTATGTATACAAACACATAGTATATACATATCTCAAAAAGACCGACCATCTAGCAAGGGAGGTCTGTGGAACCCTCTGTAACATTTTACATGGGAAGAGGATCTGTACTTGAATAGACATATATAATGTACAAATGAACCAGATTGTGTACACCTAGGACAAACAATATTCTAAGCTTTACCCCAATTAAAAAAAAAAATTAAAACCAAGAAGAAATAATGAGACATAAACTTATGGGGGTTTCTCCATGCACATTCCAATTTAATTTACAACCTAGGAACACGACTTCCAGAAAGGCTCTGCTGCCCTCGTTCCCAGATTTGGGAGTGGAGAAATGCTGCCTGCTTGAAGTCACTTCCCACAACAGCAGCTTTAAACCCATTGCTAAAGGTAACTAAATATTCACCAAACTTGCAGTTCAGGAAATGACACCTGCTCTCTAAAAAAATTCTGGGGTGGAAAATCGACCAAAAATTTCAAAATAGGGCAACCTTCCTAGAAGAAAATTTCAAGAGATATATTGTACTCCCAACTGTTTCCTTTTTTTTAACAGAAAAGTAAACGGTGGAGAAAAATGATGAGTTTTACGAATTTTCAAAGACATGCAAACCCAAATTACACAACCCTACCAGCACACAGCAGCCAGTAGGGCCATTAACATACATGCTGCAAACAATAAATGCTAAATCGATTGTGGAGAAATGCATACCCTCGATTCTAAGGGGGACGTGCTAAGAGCCACTAATGAAAACACAAAGAAGGTGCTTTGAAAAGGGAAACACGGTGCTACCAGTCAATCAGTCACACCCACTGCTGGGCCTATCACCTGAGAAAATGAGAATCAAAAAGTCACAGGCTGGCAATCCTGCACTCCAACAATATTTACCATAGCCAACACTTGGAAGCAATGAAAATGTCCATCAACCGAGGAATGCACAAAGTAGAAGTGATCCACGTGCACACTGGGAAATTACTCCAATAAAAACTAAAAATTAAATTAAAAATCCAACAAAAGTAAGGAGACATCAGCTTGTGTGGGTTTGTCTGGGCACACTCCACTCTAATTTATAACCGAGAAACACCACAGGCCGCAAGGGCTTTTCCCTAGTTACCATGGTGGGGACATAGAAAGGCTGCCGCCCTCTGGCATTTACCTGCAAAAGCAGCTTTAAAGCCTGTGCTAATGGTCATTTCATAGGAACAAGTACTGCAGAACTGTAAATGAAACCTGCCCTCAAAATGTCTTGAGGGAGGTAATGGCCAAAACATTTCAAAATGTGACACATATTTTAAGAGATCACTTTGAAGAACTAAGGAGTAATCACAGCTTGAAAAATAAAAAGGACATGCCTTAAAGCTCAATTTCAACGGATAATGAGGCACATGCGAATTCAACCACAAAGAGGTATCAGCTCACACTTGTCAGAATAACCATCAGCAAGGAAACTACAAACAATAAATGCTGAAGGTGTTGTGGAGAAATGCATACCCTCAACTTCAAGTGGGACGTAACTTGAAAAGGGCCACGAATGAGAACAGAATGGAGGTGCCTTAAAAAGGTAAACATTGAGCTACCATATGATCCAGCAGGCCCACTCCTCCACCTATAATCTAAGAAGAAAGAATTGGAAAGACACAGGCAGGCAAATCTGCATGGCACATTATTACGATAGCCAAGATATGGAAGTAACCAAAAAGTCCACCAACATATGGGTGGACAAAGAAGAACTCCTCCATGTACAGATGGAATATTCGCTAGTGAAAAAAATGAAAAAATGCCATTTGCAGCACCATACATGAGCCTAGACATAATCACGCCACCTGTAGTAAGTGAGAAAGCAAAAGACACATATCCTATCATATCACTTTTAGGAGTTACTTAAAAATTGATAAAAATGAAGATATTTCCACAGAGAAAGGCAATCACAGATTCATTAAAATACTTATGGTTCACCAAATAGAAAGGGATGAGGATTGGATACATTACCATATTGGAGTTAACAGAGATATACATACCATGTGAATATATAATCACCAAAGACGTACGGAAGACCAGGAGAAGACTACTCAACATTGTGTCATAACCTACATGGGAAAAGGATGCGAGGAAGAATAGATACACGTATATGTGTGAAAGAACCACATCTTGCACACCTAGAACAAACAAACCATTGTAATCAAATTTGCTGGGATAAAAAATAAAAAGTAAATTACAATTATGAACAAGAAGTAATGAGACATAAACATAAAGTGCTTTTTTCCTGGCACATTCCATTCGAATTTACAACCTAGAACACCACTTCCATTAAGGCTCTGTTTCCCCAGTTACCAAATTTGGTAAAGGAGAAATGCTGCCACCTTGTGGCCGTTTCCTGCAAGAGCAGCTTTAAACTCACAGCTAATGGTCACTTAACATTCACAAGGACTCAGGGCTGTAAAGGACACCTGCCCTAAAAAATTGTGCTGAAGTAGGAAATGGACAAAAAAATTCAAAACAGGCAAATGTTTCAAGAAGAGAGTATGAGGAGTTAAGTTTTACTCACGCTCTTTTAAAAAAAAAGGAAAATGGATAAAAGCTCAACCTCAGGGAGTGTTAGACCCATGCAATCTAATCTACAAAAAGTTTCAACTTAGACCAGTCGACTGACCATCAGCAAAATGTCTACAAACAATAAATGCTGACGGGGTTTTTAAGAACTGTGTCCCCTCTACCTGCTGGTGAGACGTAAAGGGGTAACAGCCAATAATGAGAAGAGAAAGGATCTGTGTTTAAAAGTAAAAATGGAGGTACCATTCAGTCCAGCAGGCGCACCATTGGACCTCTCACCTGAGAAGACAAGAATCCAGAAGACACAGGCCGCAAAAGCTGCAGTGCAGCCTTATTCACAATAGCCAAGACAGTGAAGCAATCAAAATATCCAACAAGAGGTGAATGGATAAAGAAGAAGTGGTCCATGTACACAATGGAATATTAGGCATGGAAAACAATGAACCATTGCTCTTTGAGGCACCACAAATGAGTCTGGAGATAATCACGAAACATGAGGTAACTCGGAAACCAAAGACCTGTATTCTATGATATCACTTATAGGCGTTATCTAATAACTGACACAAATGAATATATTTCCACAGAGAAAGACACTCACAGACTTAGAAAACAAACTATGCTCATCTAAAAGGAAAGGTGGGGGGAATGGATAAGTTAAGATTAGTGTTGCTCTATGTATACAAACACATAGTATATATATATCTCAAAAAGACCGACCATCTAGCAAGGGAGGTCTGTGGAACCCTCTGTAACATTTTACATGGGAAGAGGATCTGTACTTGAATAGACATATATAATGTACAAATGAACCAGATTGTGTACACCTAGGACAGACAATATTCGAAGTTTTACCCCAATTAAAAAAAATTTTAAAACCAAGAAGAAATAATGAGACATAAACTTATGGGGGTTTCTCCAGGCACATTCCAATTTAATTTACAACCTAAGAACACGACTTCCAGAAAGGCTCTGCTGCCCTAGTTCCCAGATTTGGGAGTGGAGAAATGCTGCCTACTTGAGGCCACTTCCCACAACAGCAGCTTTAAACCCATTGCTAATGGTCACTAAATATTCACCAAACTTGCAGTTCGGGAAATGACACCTGCTCTCTAAAAAAATTCTGAGGTGGAAAATCGACCAAAAATTTCAAAATAGGGCAATCTTCCAAGAAGACATTTTCAAGAGATATATTGTACTCCCCACTGTTTCCTTTCTTTTAACAGAAAAGAAAACGGTGGAGAAACATGATGAGTTTTAAGAATTTTCAAAGACATGCAAACCCAAATTACAAAACCCTATCAGCATACAGCAGCCAGTAGGGCCATTAGCATAAAGGCAGCAAACAATAAATGCTAAATCGATTGTGGAGAAATGCATACCCTCGATTCTAAGGGGGACGTGGTAAGAGCCACTAATGAAAACACAAAGAAGGTGCTTTGAAAAGGGAAACACGGTGCTACCAGTCAATCAATCACACCCACTGCAGGGCCTATCAACTGAGAAAATGAGAATCAAAAAGTCACAGGCTGGCAATCCTGCACTCCAACAATATTTACCAGAGCCAACACTTGGAAGCAATGAAAATGTCCATCAACCGAGGAATGCACAAAGTAGAAGTGATCCACGTGCACACTGGGAAATTACTCCAATAAAAACTAAAAATTAAATTAAAAATCCAACAAAAGTAAGGAGACATCAGCTTGTGTGGGTTTGTCTGGGCACACTCCACTCTAATTTATAACCGAGAAACACCACAGGCCGCAAGGGCTTTTCCCTAGTTACCATGGTGGGGACATAGAAAGGCTGCCGCCCTCTGGCATTTACCTGCAAAAGCAGCTTTAAAGCCTGTGCTAATGGTCATTTCATAGGAACAAGTACTGCAGAACTGTAAATGAAACCTGCCCTCAAAATGTCTTGAGGGAGGTAATGGCCAAAACATTTCAAAATGTGACACATATTTTAAGAGATCACTTTGAAGAACTAAGGAGTAATCACAGCTTGAAAAATAAAAAGGACATGCCTTAAAGCTCAATTTCAACGGATAATGAGGCACATGCGAATTCAACCACAAAGAGGTATCAGCTCACACTTGTCAGAATAACCATCAGCAAGGAAACTACAAACAATAAATGCTGAAGGTGTTGTGGAGAAATGCATACCCTCAACTTCAAGTGGGACGTAACTTGAAAAGGGCCACGAATGAGAACAGAATGGAGGTGCCTTAAAAAGGTAAACATTGAGCTACCATATGATCCAGCAGGCCCACTCCTCCACCTATAATCTAAGAAGAAAGAATTGGAAAGACACAGGCAGGCAAATCTGCATGGCACATTATTACGATAGCCAAGATATGGAAGTAACCAAAAAGTCCACCAACATATGGGTGGACAAAGAAGAACTCCTCCATGTACAGATGGAATATTCGCTAGTGAAAAAAATGAAAAAATGCCATTTGCAGCACCATACATGAGCCTAGACATAATCACGCCACCTGTAGTAAGTGAGAAAGCAAAAGACACATATCCTATCATATCACTTTTAGGAGTTACTTAAAAATTGATAAAAATGAAGATATTTCCACAGAGAAAGGCAATCACAGATTCATTAAAATACTTATGGTTCACCAAATAGAAAGGGATGAGGATTGGATACATTACCATATTGGAGTTAACAGAGATATACATACCATGTGAATATATAATCACCAAAGACGTACGGAAGACCAGGAGAAGACTACTCAACATTGTGTCATAACCTACATGGGAAAAGGATGCGAGGAAGAATAGATACACGTATATGTGTGAAAGAACCACATCTTGCACACCTAGAACAAACAAACCATTGTAATCAAATTTGCTGGGATAAAAAATAAAAAGTAAATTACAATTATGAACAAGAAGTAATGAGACATAAACATAAAGTGCTTTTTTCCTGGCACATTCCATTCGAATTTACAACCTAGAACACCACTTCCATTAAGGCTCTGTTTCCCCAGTTACCAAATTTGGTAAAGGAGAAATGCTGCCACCTTGTGGCCGTTTCCTGCAAGAGCAGCTTTAAACTCACAGCTAATGGTCACTTAACATTCACAAGGACTCAGGGCTGTAAAGGACACCTGCCCTAAAAAATTGTGCTGAAGTAGGAAATGGACAAAAAAATTCAAAACAGGCAAATGTTTCAAGAAGAGAGTATGAGGAGTTAAGTTTTACTCACGCTCTTTTAAAAAAAAAGGAAAATGGATAAAAGCTCAACCTCAGGGAGTGTTAGACCCATGCAATCTAATCTACAAAAAGTTTCAACTTAGACCAGTCGACTGACCATCAGCAAAATGTCTACAAACAATAAATGCTGACGGGGTTTTTAAGAACTGTGTCCCCTCTACCTGCTGGTGAGACGTAAAGGGGTAACAGCCAATAATGAGAAGAGAAAGGATCTGTGTTTAAAAGTAAAAATGGAGGTACCATTCAGTCCAGCAGGCGCACCATTGGACCTCTCACCTGAGAAGACAAGAATCCAGAAGACACAGGCCGCAAAAGCTGCAGTGCAGCCTTATTCACAATAGCCAAGACAGTGAAGCAATCAAAATATCCAACAAGAGGTGAATGGATAAAGAAGAAGTGGTCCATGTACACAATGGAATATTAGGCATGGAAAACAATGAACCATTGCTCTTTGAGGCACCACAAATGAGTCTGGAGATAATCACGAAACATGAGGTAACTCGGAAACCAAAGACCTGTATTCTATGATATCACTTAAAGGCGTTATCTAATAACTGACACAAATGAATATATTTCCACAGAGAAAGACACTCACAGACTTAGAAAACAAACTATGCTCATCTAAAAGGAAAGGTGGGGGGAATGGATAAGTTAAGATTAGTGTTGCTCTATGTATACAAACACATAGTATATACATATCTCAAAAAGACCGACCATCTAGCAAGGGAGGTCTGTGGAACCCTCTGTAACATTTTACATGGGAAGAGGATCTGTACTTGAATAGACATATATAATGTACAAATGAACCAGATTGTGTACACCTAGGACAAACAATATTCTAAGCTTTACCCCAATTAAAAAAAAAAATTAAAACCAAGAAGAAATAATGAGACATAAACTTATGGGGGTTTCTCCATGCACATTCCAATTTAATTTACAACCTAGGAACACGACTTCCAGAAAGGCTCTGCTGCCCTCGTTCCCAGATTTGGGAGTGGAGAAATGCTGCCTGCTTGAAGTCACTTCCCACAACAGCAGCTTTAAACCCATTGCTAAAGGTAACTAAATATTCACCAAACTTGCAGTTCAGGAAATGACACCTGCTCTCTAAAAAAATTCTGGGGTGGAAAATCGACCAAAAATTTCAAAATAGGGCAACCTTCCTAGAAGAAAATTTCAAGAGATATTTTGTACTCCCAACTGTTTCCTTTTTTTTAACAGAAAAGTAAACGGTGGAGAAAAATGATGAGTTTTACGAATTTTCAAAGACATGCAAACCCAAATTACACAACCCTACCAGCACACAGCAGCCAGTAGGGCCATTAACATACATGCTGCAAACAATAAATGCTAAATCGATTGTGGAGAAATGCATACCCTCGATTCTAAGGGGGACGTGCTAAGAGCCACTAATGAAAACACAAAGAAGGTGCTTTGAAAAGGGAAACACGGTGCTACCAGTCAATCAGTCACACCCACTGCTGGGCCTATCACCTGAGAAAATGAGAATCAAAAAGTCACAGGCTGGCAATCCTGCACTCCAACAATATTTACCATAGCCAACACTTGGAAGCAATGAAAATGTCCATCAACCGAGGAATGCACAAAGTAGAAGTGATCCACGTGCACACTGGGAAATTACTCCAATAAAAACTAAAAATTAAATTAAAAATCCAACAAAAGTAAGGAGACATCAGCTTGTGTGGGTTTGTCTGGGCACACTCCACTCTAATTTATAACCGAGAAACACCACAGGCCGCAAGGGCTTTTCCCTAGTTACCATGGTGGGGACATAGAAAGGCTGCCGCCCTCTGGCATTTACCTGCAAAAGCAGCTTTAAAGCCTGTGCTAATGGTCATTTCATAGGAACAAGTACTGCAGAACTGTAAATGAAACCTGCCCTCAAAATGTCTTGAGGGAGGTAATGGCCAAAACATTTCAAAATGTGACACATATTTTAAGAGATCACTTTGAAGAACTAAGGAGTAATCACAGCTTGAAAAATAAAAAGGACATGCCTTAAAGCTCAATTTCAACGGATAATGAGGCACATGCGAATTCAACCACAAAGAGGTATCAGCTCACACTTGTCAGAATAAACATCAGCAAGGAAACTACAAACAATAAATGCTGAAGGTGTTGTGGAGAAATGCATACCCTCAACTTCAAGTGGGACGTAACTTGAAAAGGGCCACGAATGAGAACAGAATGGAGGTGCCTTAAAAAGGTAAACATTGAGCTACCGTATGATCCAGCAGGCCCACTCCTCCACCTATAATCTAAGAAGAAATAATTGGAGAGACACAGGCAGGCAAATCTGCATGGCACAGTATTACAATAGCCAAGATATGGAAGTAACCAAAAAGTCCACCAACAGATGGGTGGACAAAGAAGAACTCCTCCATGTACAGATGGAATATTCGGTAGTGAAAAAAATGAAACAATGCCATTTACAGCACCATACATGAGTCTAGACGTAATCACGTCACCTGTAGTAAGTGAGAAAGCAAAAGACACATATCCTATCATATCACTTTTAGGAGTTACTTAAAAATTGATACCAATGAAGATATTTCCACAGAGAAAGACAATCACAGATTCATTAAAAAAACTGATGGTTCACCAAATAGAAAGGGATGAGGATTGGATACATTACCATATTGGGGTTAACAGAGATATACATACCATGTGAAATATATAATCACCAAAGACGTACGGAAGACCAGGAGAAGACTACTCAACATTGTGTCATAACCTACATGGGAAAAGGATGTGAGGAAGAATAGATACACGTATATGTGTGAAAGAACCACATCTTGCACACCTAGAACAAACAAACCATTGTAATCAAATTTGCTGGGATAAAAAATAAAAAGTAAATTACAATTATGAACAAGAAGTAATGAGACATAAACATAAAGTGCTTTTTTCCTGGCACATTCCATTCGAATTTACAACCTAGAACACCACTTCCATTAAGGCTCTGTTTCCCCAGTTACCAAATTTGGTAAAGGAGAAATGCTGCCACCTTGTGGCCGTTTCCTGCAAGAGCAGCTTTAAACTCACAGCTAATGGTCACTTAACATTCACAAGGACTCAGGGCTGTAAAGGACACCTGCCCTAAAAAATTGTGCTGAAGTAGGAAATGGACAAAAAAATTCAAAACAGGCAAATGTTTCAAGAAGAGAGTATGAGGAGTTAAGTTTTACTCACGCTCTTTAAAAAAAAAAGGAAAATGGATAAAAGCTCAACCTCAGGGAGTGTTAGACCCATGCAATCTAATCTACAAAAAGTTTCAACTTAGACCAGTCGACTGACCATCAGCAAAATGTCTACAAACAATAAATGCTGACGGGGTTTTTAAGAACTGTGTCCCCTCTACCTGCTGGTGAGACGTAAAGGGGTAACAGCCAATAATGAGAACAGAAAGGAGCTGTGTTTAAAAGTAAAAATGGAGGTACCATTCAATCCAGCAGGCGCACCATTGGACCTCTCACCTGAGAAGACAGGAATCGAGAAGACACAGGCCGCAAAAGTTGCAGTGCAGCATTTTTCACAATAGCCAAGAGAGTGAAGCAATCAAAATATCCAACAAGAGGTGAATGGATAAAGAAGAAGTGGTCCATGTACACAATGGAATATTAGCCATGGAAAACAATGAACCATTGCTCTTTGAGGCACCACAAATGAGTCTGGAGATAATCACGAAACATGAGGTAACTCGGAAACCAAAGACCTGTATTCTATGATATCACTTATAGGCGTTATCTAATAACTGACACAAATGAATATATTTCCACAGAGAAAGACACTCACAGACTTAGAAAACAAACTATGCTCATCTAAAAGGAAAGGTGGGGGGAATGGATAAGTTAAGATTAGTGTTGCTCTATGTATACAAACACATAGTATATACATATCTCAAAAAGACCGACCATGTAGCAAGGGAGGTCTGTGGAACCCTCTGTAACATTTTACATGGGAAGAGGATCTGTACTTGAATAGACATATATAATGTACAAATGAACCAGATTGTGTACACCTAGGACAGACAATATTCGAAGCCTTACCCCAATTAAAAAAAAAATTTAAAACCAAGAAGAAATAATGAGACATAAACTTATGGGGGTTTCTACATGCACATTCCAATTTAATTTACAACCTAGGAACACGACTTCCAGAAAGGCTCTGCTGCCCTAGTACCCAGATTTGGGAGTGGAGAAATGCTGCCTGCTTAAGGTCACTTCCCACAACAGCAGCTTTAAACCCATTGCTAAAGGTCACTAAATATTCACCAAACTTGCAGTTCGGGAAATGACACCTGCTCTCTAAAAAAATTCTGGGGTGGAAAATAGACGAAAAATTTCAAAATAGGGCAACCTTCCAAGAAGAAAATTTCAAGAGATATATTGTACTCCCAACTGTTTCCTTTTTTTTAACAGAAAAGTAAACGGTGGAGAAAAATGATGAGTTTTACGAATTTTCAAAGACATGCAAACCCAAATTACAAAACCCTATCAGCACACAGCAGCCAGTAGGGCCATTAGCATAAATGCAGCAAACAATAAATGCTAAATCGATTGTGGAGAAATAAATACCCTCATTTCTAAGGGGGACGTGGTAAGAGCCACTAATGAAAACACAAAGAAGGTGCTTTGAAAAGGGAAACACGGTGCTACCAGTCAATCAATCACACCCACTGCTGGGCCTATCACCTGAGAAAATGAGAATCAAAAAGTCACAGGCTGGCAATCCTGTACTCCAACAATATTTACCATAGACAACACTTGGAAGTAATGAAAATGTCCATCAACCGAGGAATGCGCAAAGTAGAAGTGGTCCACGTGCACACTGGGGAATTACTCCAATAAAAACTAAAAATTAAATTTAAAAATCCAACAAAAGTAAGGAGACATCAGCTTGTGTGGGTTTGTCCGGGCAAACTCCACTCTAATTTATAACCGAGAAACACCACAGGCCGCAAGGGCTTTTCCCTAGTTACCATGGTGGGGACATAGAAAGGCTGCCGCCCTCTGGCATTTACCTGCAAAAGCAGCTTTAAAGCCTGTGCTAATGGTCATTTCATAGGAACAAGTACTGCAGAACTGTAAATGAAACCTACCCTCAAAATGTCTTGAGGGAGGTAATGGCCAAAACATTTCAAAATGTGACACATACTTTAAGAGAACACTTTGAAGAACTAAGGGGTAATCACAGGTTGAAAAATAAAAAGGACATGCCTTAAAGTTCAATTTCAACGGATTATGAGGCACAGGCGAATTCAACCACAAAGAGGTATCAGCTCACACTTGTCAGAATAACCATCAGCAAGGAAACTACAAACAATAAATGCTGAAGGTGTTGTGGAGAAATGCATACCCTCAACTTCAAATGGGACGTAACTTGAAAAGGGCCACGAATGAGAACAGAATGGAGGTGCCTTAAAAAGGTAAACATTGAGCTACCGTATGATCCAGCAGGCCCACTCCTCGACCTATAATCTAAGAAGAAAGAATTGGAAAGAAACAGGCAGGCAAATCTGCATGTCACAGTATTACAATAGCCAAGATATGGAAGTAACCAAAAAGTCCACAAACACATGGGTGGACAAAGAAGAACTCCTCCATGTACAGATGGAATATTCGCTAGTGAAAAAAATGAAACAATGCCATTTACAGCACCATACATGAGTCTAGACGTAATCACGCCACCTGTAGTAAGTGAGAAAGCAAAAGACACATATCCTATCATATCTCTTTTAGGAGTTACTTAAAAATTGATACCAATGAAGATATTTCCACAGAAAAAGGCAATCACAGATTCATTAAAAAAACTGATGGTTCACCAAATAGAAACGGATGAGGATTGCATACATTACCATATTGGGGTTAACAGAGATATACATACCATGTGAAATATATAATCACCAAAGACGTACGGAAGACCAGGAGAAGACTACTCAACAGTGTGTCATAACCTACATGGGAAAAGGATGCAAGGAAGAATAGATACACGTATATGTGTGAAAGAACCACATCTTGCACACCTAGAACAAACAAACCATTGTAATCAAATTTGCTGGGATCAAAAATAAAAAGTAAATTACAATTATGAACAAGAAGTAATGAGACATAAACATAAAGTGCTTTTTTCCTGGCACATTCCATTAGAATTTACAACCTAGAACACCACTTCCATTAAGGCTCTGTTTCTCCAGTTACCAAATTTGGTAAAGGAGAAATGCTGCCACCTTGTGGCCGTTTCCTGCAAGAGCAGCTTTAAACTCACAGCTAATGTTCACTTAACATTCACAAGGACTCAGGGCTGTAAAGGACACCTGCCCTAAAAAATTGTGCTGAAGTAGGGAATGGACAAAAAAATTCAAAACAGGCAAATGTTTCAAGATGAGAGTATGAAGAGTTAAGTTTTACTCACGCTCTTTTAAAAAAAAAAGGAAAATGCATAAAAGCTCAATCTCAGGGAGTGTTAGACCCAGGCAATCTAATCTACAAAAAGTTTCAACTTAGACCAGTCGACTGACCATCAGCAAAATGTCTACAAACAATAAATGCTGACGGGGTTTTTAAGAACTGTGTCCCCTCTACCTGCTGGTGAGACGTAAAGGGGTAACAGCCAATAATGAGAACAGAAAGGAGCTGTGTTTAAAAGTAAAAATGGAGGTACCATTCAGTCCAGCAGGCGCACCATTGGACCTCTCACCTGAGAAGACAAGAATCGAGAAGACACAGGCCGCAAAAGCTGCAGTGCAGCCTTATTCACAATAGCCAAGACAGTGAAGCAATCAAAATATCCAACAAGAGGTGAATGGATAAAGAAGAAGTGGTCCATGTACACAATGGAATATTAGCCATGGAAAACAATGAACCATTGCTCTTTGAGGCACCACAAATGAGTCTGGAGATAATCACGAAACATGAGGTAACTCGGAAACCAAAGACCTGTATTCTATGATATCACTTATAGGCGTTATCTAATAACTGACACAAATGAATATATTTCCACAGAGAAAGACACTCACAGACTTAGAAAACAAACTATGCTCATCTAATAGGAAAGGTGGGGGGAATGGATAAGTTAAGATTAGTGTTGCTCTATGTATACAAACACAAAATATATACATATCTCAAAAAGACCGACCATGTAGCAAGGGAGGTCTGTGGAACCCTCTGTAACATTTTACATGGGAAGAGGATCTGTACTTGAATAGACATATATAATGTACAAATGAACCAGATTGTGTACACCTAGGAAAAACAATATTCTAAGCTTTACCCCAATTAAAAAAAAAATTAAAACCAAGAAGAAATAATGAGACATAAACTTATGGGGGTTTCTCCATGCACATTCCAATTTAATTTACAACCTAGGAACACGACTTCCAGAAAGGCTCTGCTGCCCTAGTACCCAGATTTGGGAGTGGAGAAATGCTGCCTGCTTGAGGTCACTTCCCACAACAGCAGCTTTAAACCCATTGCCAAAGGTCACTAAATATTCACCAAACTTGCAGTTCGGGAAATGACACCTGCTCTCTAAAAAAATTCTGGGGTGGAAAATAGACGAAAAATTTCAAAATAGGGCAACCTTCCAAGAAGAAAATTTCAAGAGATATATTGTACTCCCAACTGTTTCCTTTTTTTTAACAGAAAAGTAAACGGTGGAGAAAAATGATGAGTTTTACGAATTTTCAAAGACATGCAAACCCAAATTACAAAACCCTATCAGCACACAGCAGCCAGTAGGGCCATTAACATACATGCTGCAAACAATAAATGCTAAATCGATTGTGGAGAAATGCATACCCTCGATTCTAAGAGGGACGTGGTAAGAGCCACTAATGAAAACACAAAGAAGGTGTTTTGAAAAGGGAAACACGGTGCTACCAGTCAATCAGTCACACCCACTGCTGGGCCTATCACCTGAGAAAATGAGAATCAAAAAGTCACAGGCTGGCAATCCTGCACTCCAACAATATTTACCATAGCCAACACTTGGAAGCAATGAAAATGTCCATCAACCCAGGAATGCGCAAAGTAGAAGTGGTCCAAGTGCACACTGGGGAATTACTCCAATAAAAACTAAAAATTAAATTTAAAAATCCAACAAAAGTAAGGAGACATCAGCTTGTGTGGGTTTGTCCGGGCAAACTCCACTCTAATTTATAACCGAGTAACACCACAGGCCGCAAGGGCTTTTCCCTAGTTACCATGGTGGGGACATAGAAAGGCTGCCGCCCTCTGGCATTTACCTGCAAAAGCAGCTTTAAAGCCTGTGCTAATGGTCATTTCATAGGAACAAGTACTGCAGAACTGTAAATGAAACCTGCCCTCAAAATGTCTTGAGGGAGGTAATGGCCAAAACATTTCAAAATGTGACACATACTTTAAGAGAACACTTTGAAGAACTAAGGGGTAATCACAGGGTGAAAAATAAAAAGGACATGCCTTAAAGCTCAATTTCAACGGATTATGAGGCACATGCGAATTCAACCACAAAGAGGTATTAGCTCACACTTGTCAGAATAACCATCAGCAAGGAAACTACAAACAATAAATGCTGAAGGTGTTGTGGAGAATTATATACCCCCAACTTCAAGTGGGACGTAACTTGGAAAGGGCCATGAATGAGAACAGAATGGAGGTGCCTTAAAAAGGTAAACATTGAGCTACCATATGATCCAGCAGGCCCACTCCTCGACCTATAATCTAAGAAGAAAGAATTGGAAAGACACAGGCAGGCAAATCTGCATGGCACAGTATTACAATAGCCAAGATATGGAAGTAACCAAAAAGTCCACCAACAGATGGGTGGACAAAGAAGAACTCCTCCATGTACAGATGGAATATTCGCTAGTGAAAAAAATGAAACAATGCCATTTGCAGCACCATACATGAGCCTAGACATAATCACGCCACCTGTAGTAAGTGAGAAAGCAAAAGACACATATCCTATCATATCACTTTTAGGAGTTACTTAAAAATTGATAAAAATGAAGACATTTCCACAGAGAAAGGCAATCACAGATTCATTAAAATACTTATGGTTCACCAAATAGAAAGGGATGAGGATTGGATACATTACCATATTGGGGTTAACAGAGATATACAAACCATGTGAAATATATAATCACCAAAGACGTACGGAAGACCAGGAGAAGACTACTCAACATTGTGTCATAACCTACATGGGAAAAGGATGCGAGGAAGAATAGATACACGTATATGTGTGAAAGAACCACATCTTCCACACCTAGAACAAACAAACCATTGTAATCAAATTTGCTGGGATAAAAAATAAAAAGTAAATTACAATTATGAACAAGAAGTAATGAGACATAAACATAAAGTGCTTTTTTTCCTGGCACATTCCATTCGAATTTACAACCTAGAACACCACTTCCATTAAGGCTCTGTTTCCCCAGTTACCAAATTTGGTAAAGGAGAAATGCTGCCACCTTGTGGCCGTTTCCTGCAAGAGCAGCTTTAAACTCACAGCTAATGGTCACTTAACATTCACAAGGACTCAGGGCTGTAAAGGACACCTGCCCTAAAAAATTGTGCTGAAGTAGGGAATGGACAAAAAAATTCAAAACAGGAAAATGTTTCAAGATGAGAGTATGAAGACTTAAGTTTTACTCACGCTCTTTTAAAAAAAAAAAGGAAAATGGATAAAAGCTCAACCTCAGGGAGTGTTAGACCCATGCAATCTAATCTACAAAAAGTTTCAACTTAGACCAGTCGACTGACCATCAGCAAAAAATCTACAAACAATAACTCCTGAAGGGGTTTTAGAGAACTGTGTCCCCTCTACCTGCTGGTGAGACGAAAAGGGGTAACAGACAATAATGAGAACAGAAAGGAGCTGTGTTTAAAAGTAAAAATGGAGGTACCATTCAATCCAGCAGGCGCACCATTGGACCTCTCACCTGAGAAGACAAGAATCGAGAAGACACAGGCCGCAAAAGCTGCAGTGCAGCCTTATTCACAATAGCCAAGACAGTGAAGCAATCAAAATATCCAACAAGAGGTGAATGGATAAAGAAGAAGTGGTCCATGTACACAATGGAATATTAGCCATGGAAAACAATGAACCAATGTTCTTTGAGGCACCACAAATTAGTCTGGAGATAATTATGAAACATGAGGTAACTCGGAAACCAAAGACCTGTATTCTATGATATCACTTATAGGCGTTATCTAATAACTGACACAAATGAATATATTTCCACAGAGAAAGACACTCACAGACTTAGAAAACAAACTATGCTCATCTAAAAGGAAAGGTGGGGGGAATGGATAAGTTAAGATTAGTGTTGCTCTATGTATACAAACACATAGTATATACATATCTCAAAAAGACCGACCATCTAGCAAGGGAGGTCTGTGGAACCCTCTGTAACATTTTACATGGGAAGAGGATCTGTACTTGAATAGACATATATAATGTACAAATGAACCAGATTGTGTACACCTAGGACAAACAATATTCTAAGCTTTACCCCAATTAAAAAAAAAATAAAACCAAGAAGAAATAATGAGACATAAACTTATGGGGGTTTCTCCATGCACATTCCAATTTAATTTACAACCTAGGAACACGACTTCCAGAAAGGCTCTGCTGCCCTCGTTCCCAGATTTGGGAGTGGAGAAATGCTGCCTGCTTGAAGTCACTTCCCACAACAGCAGCTTTAAACCCATTGCTAAAGGTAACTAAATATTCACCAAACTTGCAGTTCAGGAAATGACACCTGCTCTCTAAAAAAATTCTGGGGTGGAAAATCGACCAAAAATTTCAAAATAGGGCAACCTTCCTAGAAGAAAATTTCAAGAGATATATTGTACTCCCAACTGTTTCCTTTTTTTTAACAGAAAAGTAAACGGTGGAGAAAAATGATGAGTTTTACGAATTTTCAAAGACATGCAAACCCAAATTACACAACCCTACCAGCACACAGCAGCCAGTAGGGCCATTAACATACATGCTGCAAACAATAAATGCTAAATCGATTGTGGAGAAATGCATACCCTCGATTCTAAGGGGGACGTGGTAAGAGCCACTAATGAAAACACAAAGAAGGTGCTTTGAAAAGGGAAACACGGTGCTACCAGTCAATCAGTCACACCCACTGCTGGGCCTATCACCTGAGAAAATGAGAATCAAAAAGTCACAGGCTGGCAATCCTGCACTCCAACAATATTTACCATAGCCAACACTTGGAAGCAATGAAAATGTCCATCAACCGAGGAATGCACAAAGTAGAAGTGATCCACGTGCACACTGGGAAATTACTCCAATAAAAACTAAAAATTAAATTAAAAATCCAACAAAAGTAAGGAGACATCAGCTTGTGTGGGTTTGTCTGGGCACACTCCACTCTAATTTATAACCGAGAAACACCACAGGCCGCAAGGGCTTTTCCCTAGTTACCATGGTGGGGACATAGAAAGGCTGCCGCCCTCTGGCATTTACCTGCAAAAGCAGCTTTAAAGCCTGTGCTAATGGTCATTTCATAGGAACAAGTACTGCAGAACTGTAAATGAAACCTGCCCTCAAAATGTCTTGAGGGAGGTAATGGCCAAAACATTTCAAAATGTGACACATATTTTAAGAGATCACTTTGAAGAACTAAGGAGTAATCACAGCTTGAAAAATAAAAAGGACATGCCTTAAAGCTCAATTTCAACGGATAATGAGGCACATGCGAATTCAACCACAAAGAGGTATCAGCTCACACTTGTCAGAATAAACATCAGCAAGGAAACTACAAACAATAAATGCTGAAGGTGTTGTGGAGAAATGCATACCCTCAACTTCAAGTGGGACGTAACTTGAAAAGGGCCACGAATGAGAACAGAATGGAGGTGCCTTAAAAAGGTAAACATTGAGCTACCGTATGATCCAGCAGGCCCACTCCTCCACCTATAATCTAAGAAGAAAGAATTGGAAAGACACAGGCAGGCAAATCTGCATGGCACATTATTACGATAGCCAAGATATGGAAGTAACCAAAAAGTCCACCAACATATGGGTGGACAAAGAAGAACTCCTCCATGTACAGATGGAATATTCGCTAGTGAAAAAAATGAAAAAATGCCATTTGCAGCACCATACATGAGCCTAGACATAATCACGCCACCTGTAGTAAGTGAGAAAGCAAAAGACACATATCCTATCATATCACTTTTAGGAGTTACTTAAAAATTGATAAAAATGAAGATATTTCCACAGAGAAAGGCAATCACAGATTCATTAAAATACTTATGGTTCACCAAATAGAAAGGGATGAGGATTGGATACATTACCATATTGGAGTTAACAGAGATATACATACCATGTGAATATATAATCACCAAAGACGTACGGAAGACCAGGAGAAGACTACTCAACATTGTGTCATAACCTACATGGGAAAAGGATGCGAGGAAGAATAGATACACGTATATGTGTGAAAGAACCACATCTTGCACACCTAGAACAAACAAACCATTGTAATCAAATTTGCTGGGATAAAAAATAAAAAGTAAATTACAATTATGAACAAGAAGTAATGAGACATAAACATAAAGTGCTTTTTTCCTGGCACATTCCATTCGAATTTACAACCTAGAACACCACTTCCATTAAGGCTCTGTTTCCCCAGTTACCAAATTTGGTAAAGGAGAAATGCTGCCACCTTGTGGCCGTTTCCTGCAAGAGCAGCTTTAAACTCACAGCTAATGGTCACTTAACATTCACAAGGACTCAGGGCTGTAAAGGACACCTGCCCTAAAAAATTGTGCTGAAGTAGGAAATGGACAAAAAAATTCAAAACAGGCAAATGTTTCAAGAAGAGAGTATGAGGAGTTAAGTTTTACTCACGCTCTTTTAAAAAAAAAGGAAAATGGATAAAAGGTCAACCTCAGGGAGTGTTAGACCCATGCAATCTAATCTACAAAAAGTTTCAACTTAGACCAGTCGACTGACCATCAGCAAAATGTCTACAAACAATAAATGCTGACGGGGTTTTTAAGAACTGTGTCCCCTCTACCTGCTGGTGAGACGTAAAGGGGTAACAGCCAATAATGAGAACAGAAAGGAGCTGTGTTTAAAAGTAAAAATGGAGGTACCATTCAATCCAGCAGGCGCACCATTGGACCTCTCACCTGAGAAGACAGGAATCGAGAAGACACAGGCCGCAAAAGTTGCAGTGCAGCATTTTTCACAATAGCCAAGAGAGTGAAGCAATCAAAATATCCAACAAGAGGTGAATGGATAAAGAAGAAGTGGTCCATGTACACAATGGAATATTAGCCATGGAAAACAATGAACCATTGCTCTTTGAGGCACCACAAATGAGTCTGGAGATAATCACGAAACATGAGGTAACTCGGAAACCAAAGACCTGTATTCTATGATATCACTTATAGGCGTTATCTAATAACTGACACGAATGAATATATTTCCACAGAGAAAGACACTCAGAGACTTAGAAAACAAACTATGCTCATCTAAAAGTAAAGGTGGGGGGAATGGATAAGTTAAGATTAGTGTTGCTATATGTATACAAACACATAGTATATATATATCTCAAAAAGACCGACCATCTAGCAAGGGAGGTCTGTGGAACCCTCTGTAACATTTTACATGGGAAGAGGATCTGTACTTGAATAGACATATATAATGTACAAATGAACCAGATTGTGTACACCTAGGACAGACAATATTCGAAGTTTTACCCCAATTAAAAAAAATTTTAAAACCAAGAAGAAATAATGAGACATAAACTTATGGGGGTTTCTCCAGGCACATTCCAATTTAATTTACAACCTAAGAACACGACTTCCAGAAAGGCTCTGCTGCCCTAGTACCCAGATTTGGGAGTGGAGAAATGCTGCCTACTTGAGGCCACTTCCCACAACAGCAGCTTTAAACCCATTGCTAATGGTCACTAAATATTCACCAAACTTGCAGTTCGGGAAATGACACCTGCTCTCTAAAAAAATTCTGAGGTGGAAAATCGACCAAAAATTTCAAAATAGGGCAATCTTCCAAGAAGACATTTTCAAGAGATATATTGTACTCCCCACTGTTTCCTTTCTTTTAACAGAAAAGAAAACGGTGGAGAAACATGATGAGTTTTAAGAATTTTCAAAGACATGCAAACCCAAATTACAAAACCCTATCAGCATACAGCAGCCAGTAGGGCCATTAGCATAAAGGCAGCAAACAATAAATGCTAAATCGATTGTGGAGAAATGCATACCCTCGATTCTAAGGGGGACGTGGTAAGAGCCACTAATGAAAACACAAAGAAGGTGCTTTGAAAAGGGAAACACGGTGCTACCAGTCAATCAATCACACCCACTGCAGGGCCTATCAACTGAGAAAATGAGAATCAAAAAGTCACAGGCTGGCAATCCTGCACTCCAACAATATTTACCAGAGCCAACACTTGGAAGCAATGAAAATGTCCATCAACCGAGGAATGTGCAAAGTAGAAGTGGTCCACGTGCACACTGGGGAATTACTCCAATAAAAACTAAAAATTAAATTTAAAAATCCAACAAAAGTAAGGAGACATCAGCTTGTGTGGGTTTGTCCGGGCACACTCCACTCTAATTTATAACCGAGAAACACCACAGGCCGCAAGGGCTTTTCCCTAGTTACCATGGTGGGGACATAGAAAGGCTGCCGCCCTCTGGCATTTACCTGCAAAAGCAGCTTTAAAGCCTGTGCTAATGGTCATTTCATAGTAACAAGTACTGCAGAACTGTAAATGAAACCTGCCCTCAAAATGTCTTGAGGGAGGTAATGGCCAAAACATTTCAAAATGTGACACATACTTTAAGAGAACACTTTGAAGAACTAAGGGGCAAACAGAGGTTGAAAAATAAAAAGGACATGCCTTAAAGCTCAATTTCAACGGATTATGAGGCACAGGCGAATTCAACCACAAAGAGGTATCAGCTCACACTTGTCAGAATAAACATCAGCAAGGAAACTACAAACAATAAATGCTGAAGGTGTTGTGGAGAAATGCATACCCTCAACTTCAAGTGGGACGTAACTTGAAAAGGGCCACGAATGAGAACAGAATGGAGGTGCCTTAAAAAGGTAAACATTGAGCTACCGTATGATCCAGCAGGCCCACTCCTCGAACTATAATCTAAGAAGAAAGAATTGGAGAGACACAGGCAGGCAAATCTGCATGGCACAGTATTACAATAGCCAAGATATGGAAGTAACCAAAAAGTCCACCAACAGATGGGTGGACAAAGAAGAACTCCTCCATGTACAGATGGAATATTCGGTAGTGAAAAAAATGAAACAATGCCATTTACAGCACCATACATGAGTCTAGACGTAATCACGTCACCTGTAGTAAGTGAGAAAGCAAAAGACACATATCCTATCATATCACTTTTAGGAGTTACTTAAAAATTGATACCAATGAAGATATTTCCACAGAGAAAGACAATCACAGATTCATTAAAAAAACTGATGGTTCACCAAATAGAAAGGGATGAGGATTGGATACATTACCATATTGGGGTTAACAGAGATATACATACCATGTGAAATATATAATCACCAAAGACGTACGGAAGACCAGGAGAAGACTACTCAACATTGTGTCATAACCTACATGGGAAAAGGATGTGAGGAAGAATAGATACACGTATATGTGTGAAAGAACCACATCTTGCACACCTAGAACAAACAAACCATTGTAATCAAATTTGCTGGGATCAAAAATAAAAAGTAAATTACAATTATGAACAAGAAGTAATGAGACATAAACATAAAGTGCTTTTTTCCTGGCACATTCCATTCGAATTTACAACCTAGAACACCACTTCCATTAAGGCTCTGTTTCCCCAGTTACCAAATTTGGTAAAGGAGAAATGCTGCCACCTTGTGGCCGTTTCCTGCAAGAGCAGCTTTAAACTCACAGCTAATGGTCACTTAACATTCACAAGGACTCAGGGCTGTAAAGGACACCTGCCCTAAAAAATTGTGCTGAAGTAGGAAATGGACAAAAAAATTCAAAACAGGCAAATGTTTCAAGAAGAGAGTATGAGGAGTTAAGTTTTACTCACGCTCTTTAAAAAAAAAAGGAAAATGGATAAAAGCTCAACCTCAGGGAGTGTTAGACCCATGCAATCTAATCTACAAAAAGTTTCAACTTAGACCAGTCGACTGACCATCAGCAAAATGTCTACAAACAATAAATGCTGACGGGGTTTTTAAGAACTGTGTCCCCTCTACCTGCTGGTGAGACGTAAAGGGGTAACAGCCAATAATGAGAACAGAAAGGAGCTGTGTTTAAAAGTAAAAATGGAGGTACCATTCAATCCAGCAGGCGCACCATTGGACCTCTCACCTGAGAAGACAGGAATCGAGAAGACACAGGCCGCAAAAGTTGCAGTGCAGCATTTTTCACAATAGCCAAGAGAGTGAAGCAATCAAAATATCCAACAAGAGGTGAATGGATAAAGAAGAAGTGGTCCATGTACACAATGGAATATTAGCCATGGAAAACAATGAACCATTGCTCTTTGAGGCACCACAAATGAGTCTGGAGATAATCACGAAACATGAGGTAACTCGGAAACCAAAGACCTGTATTCTATGATATCACTTATAGGCGTTATCTAATAACTGACACAAATGAATATATTTCCACAGAGAAAGACACTCACAGACTTAGAAAACAAACTATGCTCATCTAAAAGGAAAGGTGGGGGGAATGGATAAGTTAAGATTAGTGTTGCTCTATGTATACAAACACATAGTATATACATATCTCAAAAAGACCGACCATGTAGCAAGGGAGGTCTGTGGAACCCTCTGTAACATTTTACATGGGAAGAGGATCTGTACTTGAATAGACATATATAATGTACAAATGAACCAGATTGTGTACACCTAGGACAGACAATATTCGAAGCCTTACCCCAATTAAAAAAAAAATTTAAAACCAAGAAGAAATAATGAGACATAAACTTATGGGGGTTTCTCCATGCACATTCCAATTTAATTTACAACCTAGGAACACGACTTCCAGAAAGGCTCTGCTGCCCTAGTACCCAGATTTGGGAGTGGAGAAATGCTGCCTGCTTAAGGTCACTTCCCACAACAGCAGCTTTAAACCCATTGCTAAAGGTCACTAAATATTCACCAAACTTGCAGTTCGGGAAATGACACCTGCTCTCTAAAAAAATTCTGGGGTGGAAAATAGACGAAAAATTTCAAAATAGGGCAACCTTCCAAGAAGAAAATTTCAAGAGATATATTGTACTCCCAACTGTTTCCTTTTTTTTAACAGAAAAGTAAACGGTGGAGAAAAATGATGAGTTTTACGAATTTTCAAAGACATGCAAACCCAAATTACAAAACCCTATCAGCACACAGCAGCCAGTAGGGCCATTAGCATAAATGCAGCAAACAATAAATGCTAAATCGATTGTGGAGAAATAAATACCCTCATTTCTAAGGGGGACGTGGTAAGAGCCACTAATGAAAACACAAAGAAGGTGCTTTGAAAAGGGAAACACGGTGCTACCAGTCAATCAATCACACCCACTGCTGGGCCTATCACCTGAGAAAATGAGAATCAAAAAGTCACAGGCTGGCAATCCTGTACTCCAACAATATTTACCATAGACAACACTTGGAAGCAATGAAAATGTCCATCAACCGAGGAATGCGCAAAGTAGAAGTGGTCCACGTGCACACTGGGGAATTACTCCAATAAAAACTAAAAATTAAATTTAAAAATCCAACAAAAGTAAGGAGACATCAGCTTGTGTGGGTTTGTCCGGGCAAACTCCACTCTAATTTATAACCGAGAAACACCACAGGCCGCAAGGGCTTTTCCCTAGTTACCATGGTGGGGACATAGAAAGGCTGCCGCCCTCTGGCATTTACCTGCAAAAGCAGCTTTAAAGCCTGTGCTAATGGTCATTTCATAGGAACAAGTACTGCAGAACTGTAAATGAAACCTACCCTCAAAATGTCTTGAGGGAGGTAATGGCCAAAACATTTCAAAATGTGACACATACTTTAAGAGAACACTTTGAAGAACTAAGGGGTAATCACAGGTTGAAAAATAAAAAGGACATGCCTTAAAGTTCAATTTCAACGGATTATGAGGCACAGGCGAATTCAACCACAAAGAGGTATCAGCTCACACTTGTCAGAATAACCATCAGCAAGGAAACTACAAACAATAAATGCTGAAGGTGTTGTGGAGAAATGCATACCCTCAACTTCAAATGGGACGTAACTTGAAAAGGGCCACGAATGAGAACAGAATGGAGGTGCCTTAAAAAGGTAAACATTGAGCTACCGTATGATCCAGCAGGCCCACTCCTCGACCTATAATCTAAGAAGAAAGAATTGGAAAGAAACAGGCAGGCAAATCTGCATGTCACAGTATTACAATAGCCAAGATATGGAAGTAACCAAAAAGTCCACAAACACATGGGTGGACAAAGAAGAACTCCTCCATGTACAGATGGAATATTCGCTAGTGAAAAAAATGAAACAATGCCATTTACAGCACCATACATGAGTCTAGACGTAATCACGCCACCTGTAGTAAGTGAGAAAGCAAAAGACACATATCCTATCATATCTCTTTTAGGAGTTACTTAAAAATTGATACCAATGAAGATATTTCCACAGAAAAAGGCAATCACAGATTCATTAAAAAAACTGATGGTTCACCAAATAGAAACGGATGAGGATTGCATACATTACCATATTGGGGTTAACAGAGATATACATACCATGTGAAATATATAATCACCAAAGACGTACGGAAGACCAGGAGAAGACTACTCAACAGTGTGTCATAACCTACATGGGAAAAGGATGCGAGGAAGAATAGATACACGTATATGTGTGAAAGAACCACATCTTGCACACCTAGAACAAACAAACCATTGTAATCAAATTTGCTGGGATCAAAAATAAAAAGTAAATTACAATTATGAACAAGAAGTAATGAGACATAAACATAAAGTGCTTTTTTCCTGGCACATTCCATTAGAATTTACAACCTAGAACACCACTTCCATTAAGGCTCTGTTTCTCCAGTTACCAAATTTGGTAAAGGAGAAATGCTGCCACCTTGTGGCCGTTTCCTGCAAGAGCAGCTTTAAACTCACAGCTAATGTTCACTTAACATTCACAAGGACTCAGGGCTGTAAAGGACACCTGCCCTAAAAAATTGTGCTGAAGTAGGGAATGGACAAAAAAATTCAAAACAGGCAAATGTTTCAAGAAGAGAGTATGAGGAGTTAAGTTTTACTCACGCTCTTTTAAAAAAAAAAGGAAAATGCATAAAAGCTCAATCTCAGGGAGTGTTAGACCCAGGCAATCTAATCTACAAAAAGTTTCAACTTAGACCAGTCGACTGACCATCAGCAAAATGTCTACAAACAATAAATGCTGACGGGGTTTTTAAGAACTGTGTCCCCTCTACCTGCTGGTGAGACGTAAAGGGGTAACAGCCAATAATGAGAACAGAAAGGAGCTGTGTTTAAAAGTAAAAATGGAGGTACCATTCAGTCCAGCAGGCGCACCATTGGACCTCTCACCTGAGAAGACAAGAATCGAGAAGACACAGGCCGCAAAAGCTGCAGTGCAGCCTTATTCACAATAGCCAAGACAGTGAAGCAATCAAAATATCCAACAAGAGGTGAATGGATAAAGAAGAAGTGGTCCATGTACACAATGGAATATTAGCCATGGAAAACAATGAACCATTGCTCTTTGAGGCACCACAAATGAGTCTGGAGATAATCACGAAACATGAGGTAACTCGGAAACCAAAGACCTGTATTCTATGATATCACTTATAGGCGTTATCTAATAACTGACACAAATGAATATATTTCCACAGAGAAAGACACTCACAGACTTAGAAAACAAACTATGCTCATCTAATAGGAAAGGTGGGGGGAATGGATAAGTTAAGATTAGTGTTGCTCTATGTATACAAACACAAAATATATACATATCTCAAAAAGACCGACCATGTAGCAAGGGAGGTCTGTGGAACCCTCTGTAACATTTTACATGGGAAGAGGATCTGTACTTGAATAGACATATATAATGTACAAATGAACCAGATTGTGTACACCTAGGAAAAACAATATTCTAAGCTTTACCCCAATTAAAAAAAAAATTAAAACCAAGAAGAAATAATGAGACATAAACTTATGGGGGTTTCTCCATGCACATTCCAATTTAATTTACAACCTAGGAACACGACTTCCAGAAAGGCTCTGCTGCCCTAGTACCCAGATTTGGGAGTGGAGAAATGCTGCCTGCTTGAGGTCACTTCCCACAACAGCAGCTTTAAACCCATTGCCAAAGGTCACTAAATATTCACCAAACTTGCAGTTCGGGAAATGACACCTGCTCTCTAAAAAAATTCTGGGGTGGAAAATAGACGAAAAATTTCAAAATAGGGCAACCTTCCAAGAAGAAAATTTCAAGAGATATATTGTACTCCCAACTGTTTCCTTTTTTTTAACAGAAAAGTAAACGGTGGAGAAAAATGATGAGTTTTACGAATTTTCAAAGACATGCAAACCCAAATTACAAAACCCTATCAGCACACAGCAGCCAGTAGGGCCATTAACATACATGCTGCAAACAATAAATGCTAAATCGATTGTGGAGAAATGCATACCCTCGATTCTAAGAGGGACGTGGTAAGAGCCACTAATGAAAACACAAAGAAAGTGTTTTGAAAAGGGAAACACGGTGCTACCAGTCAATCAGTCACACCCACTGCTGGGCCTATCACCTGAGAAAATGAGAATCAAAAAGTCACAGGCTGGCAATCCTGCACTCCAACAATATTTACCATAGCCAACACTTGGAAGCAATGAAAATGTCCATCAACCCAGGAATGCGCAAAGTAGAAGTGGTCCAAGTGCACACTGGGGAATTACTCCAATAAAAACTAAAAATTAAATTTAAAAATCCAACAAAAGTAAGGAGACATCAGCTTGTGTGGGTTTGTCCGGGCAAACTCCACTCTAATTTATAACCGAGTAACACCACAGGCCGCAAGGGCTTTTCCCTAGTTACCATGGTGGGGACATAGAAAGGCTGCCGCCCTCTGGCATTTACCTGCAAAAGCAGCTTTAAAGCCTGTGCTAATGGTCATTTCATAGGAACAAGTACTGCAGAACTGTAAATGAAACCTGCCCTCAAAATGTCTTGAGGGAGGTAATGGCCAAAACATTTCAAAATGTGACACATACTTTAAGAGAACACTTTGAAGAACTAAGGGGTAATCACAGGGTGAAAAATAAAAAGGACATGCCTTAAAGCTCAATTTCAACGGATTATGAGGCACATGCGAATTCAACCACAAAGAGGTATTAGCTCACACTTGTCAGAATAACCATCAGCAAGGAAACTACAAACAATAAATGCTGAAGGTGTTGTGGAGAATTATATACCCCCAACTTCAAGTGGGACGTAACTTGGAAAGGGCCATGAATGAGAACAGAATGGAGGTGCCTTAAAAAGGTAAACATTGAGCTACCATATGATCCAGCAGGCCCACTCCTCGACCTATAATCTAAGAAGAAAGAATTGGAAAGACACAGGCAGGCAAATCTGCATGGCACAGTATTACAATAGCCAAGATATGGAAGTAACCAAAAAGTCCACCAACAGATGGGTGGACAAAGAAGAACTCCTCCATGTACAGATGGAATATTCGCTAGTGAAAAAAATGAAACAATGCCATTTGCAGCACCATACATGAGCCTAGACATAATCACGCCACCTGTAGTAAGTGAGAAAGCAAAAGACACATATCCTATCATATCACTTTTAGGAGTTACTTAAAAATTGATAAAAATGAAGACATTTCCACAGAGAAAGGCAATCACAGATTCATTAAAATACTTATGGTTCACCAAATAGAAAGGGATGAGGATTGGATACATTACCATATTGGGGTTAACAGAGATATACAAACCATGTGAAATATATAATCACCAAAGACGTACGGAAGACCAGGAGAAGACTACTCAACATTGTGTCATAACCTACATGGGAAAAGGATGCGAGGAAGAATAGATACACGTATATGTGTGAAAGAACCACATCTTCCACACCTAGAACAAACAAACCATTGTAATCAAATTTGCTGGGATAAAAAATAAAAAGTAAATTACAATTATGAACAAGAAGTAATGAGACATAAACATAAAGTGCTTTTTTTCCTGGCACATTCCATTCGAATTTACAACCTAGAACACCACTTCCATTAAGGCTCTGTTTCCCCAGTTACCAAATTTGGTAAAGGAGAAATGCTGCCACCTTGTGGCCGTTTCCTGCAAGAGCAGCTTTAAACTCACAGCTAATGGTCACTTAACATTCACAAGGACTCAGGGCTGTAAAGGACACCTGCCCTAAAAAATTGTGCTGAAGTAGGGAATGGACAAAAAAATTCAAAACAGGAAAATGTTTCAAGATGAGAGTATGAAGACTTAAGTTTTACTCACGCTCTTTTAAAAAAAAAAAAGGAAAATGGATAAAAGCTCAACCTCAGGGAGTGTTAGACCCATGCAATCTAATCTACAAAAAGTTTCAACTTAGACCAGTCGACTGACCATCAGCAAAAAATCTACAAACAATAACTCCTGAAGGGGTTTTAGAGAACTGTGTCCCCTCTACCTGCTGGTGAGACGAAAAGGGGTAACAGACAATAATGAGAACAGAAAGGAGCTGTGTTTAAAAGTAAAAATGGAGGTACCATTCAATCCAGCAGGCGCACCATTGGACCTCTCACCTGAGAAGACAAGAATCGAGAAGACACAGGCCGCAAAAGCTGCAGTGCAGCCTTATTCACAATAGCCAAGACAGTGAAGCAATCAAAATATCCAACAAGAGGTGAATGGATAAAGAAGAAGTGGTCCATGTACACAATGGAATATTAGCCATGGAAAACAATGAACCAATGTTCTTTGAGGCACCACAAATTAGTCTGGAGATAATTATGAAACATGAGGTAACTCGGAAACCAAAGACCTGTATTCTATGATATCACTTATAGGCGTTATCTAATAACTGACACAAATGAATATATTTCCACAGAGAAAGACACTCACAGACTTAGAAAACAAACTATGCTCATCTAAAAGGAAAGGTGGGGGGAATGGATAAGTTAAGATTAGTGTTGCTCTATGTATACAAACACATAGTATATACATATCTCAAAAAGACCGACCATCTAGCAAGGGAGGTCTGTGGAACCCTCTGTAACATTTTACATGGGAAGAGGATCTGTACTTGAATAGACATATATAATGTACAAATGAACCAGATTGTGTACACCTAGGACAAACAATATTCTAAGCTTTACCCCAATTAAAAAAAAATTAAAACCAAGAAGAAATAATGAGACATAAACTTATGGGGGTTTCTCCATGCACATTCCAATTTAATTTACAACCTAGGAACACGACTTCCAGAAAGGCTCTGCTGCCCTCGTTCCCAGATTTGGGAGTGGAGAAATGCTGCCTGCTTGAAGTCACTTCCCACAACAGCAGCTTTAAACCCATTGCTAAAGGTAACTAAATATTCACCAAACTTGCAGTTCAGGAAATGACACCTGCTCTCTAAAAAAATTCTGGGGTGGAAAATCGACCAAAAATTTCAAAATAGGGCAACCTTCCTAGAAGAAAATTTCAAGAGATATATTGTACTCCCAACTGTTTCCTTTTTTTTAACAGAAAAGTAAACGGTGGAGAAAAATGATGAGTTTTACGAATTTTCAAAGACATGCAAACCCAAATTACACAACCCTACCAGCACACAGCAGCCAGTAGGGCCATTAACATACATGCTGCAAACAATAAATGCTAAATCGATTGTGGAGAAATGCATACCCTCGATTCTAAGGGGGACGTGCTAAGAGCCACTAATGAAAACACAAAGAAGGTGCTTTGAAAAGGGAAACACGGTGCTACCAGTCAATCAGTCACACCCACTGCTGGGCCTATCACCTGAGAAAATGAGAATCAAAAAGTCACAGGCTGGCAATCCTGCACTCCAACAATATTTACCATAGCCAACACTTGGAAGCAATGAAAATGTCCATCAACCGAGGAATGCACAAAGTAGAAGTGATCCACGTGCACACTGGGAAATTACTCCAATAAAAACTAAAAATTAAATTAAAAATCCAACAAAAGTAAGGAGACATCAGCTTGTGTGGGTTTGTCTGGGCACACTCCACTCTAATTTATAACCGAGAAACACCACAGGCCGCAAGGGCTTTTCCCTAGTTACCATGGTGGGGACATAGAAAGGCTGCCGCCCTCTGGCATTTACCTGCAAAAGCAGCTTTAAAGCCTGTGCTAATGGTCATTTCATAGGAACAAGTACTGCAGAACTGTAAATGAAACCTGCCCTCAAAATGTCTTGAGGGAGGTAATGGCCAAAACATTTCAAAATGTGACACATATTTTAAGAGATCACTTTGAAGAACTAAGGAGTAATCACAGCTTGAAAAATAAAAAGGACATGCCTTAAAGCTCAATTTCAACGGATAATGAGGCACATGCGAATTCAACCACAAAGAGGTATCAGCTCACACTTGTCAGAATAACCATCAGCAAGGAAACTACAAACAATAAATGCTGAAGGTGTTGTGGAGAAATGCATACCCTCAACTTCAAGTGGGACGTAACTTGAAAAGGGCCACGAATGAGAACAGAATGGAGGTGCCTTAAAAAGGTAAACATTGAGCTACCATATGATCCAGCAGGCCCACTCCTCCACCTATAATCTAAGAAGAAAGAATTGGAAAGACACAGGCAGGCAAATCTGCATGGCACATTATTACGATAGCCAAGATATGGAAGTAACCAAAAAGTCCACCAACATATGGGTGGACAAAGAAGAACTCCTCCATGTACAGATGGAATATTCGCTAGTGAAAAAAATGAAAAAATGCCATTTGCAGCACCATACATGAGCCTAGACATAATCACGCCACCTGTAGTAAGTGAGAAAGCAAAAGACACATATCCTATCATATCACTTTTAGGAGTTACTTAAAAATTGATAAAAATGAAGATATTTCCACAGAGAAAGGCAATCACAGATTCATTAAAATACTTATGGTTCACCAAATAGAAAGGGATGAGGATTGGATACATTACCATATTGGAGTTAACAGAGATATACATACCATGTGAATATATAATCACCAAAGACGTACGGAAGACCAGGAGAAGACTACTCAACATTGTGTCATAACCTACATGGGAAAAGGATGCGAGGAAGAATAGATACACGTATATGTGTGAAAGAACCACATCTTGCACACCTAGAACAAACAAACCATTGTAATCAAATTTGCTGGGATAAAAAATAAAAAGTAAATTACAATTATGAACAAGAAGTAATGAGACATAAACATAAAGTGCTTTTTTCCTGGCACATTCCATTCGAATTTACAACCTAGAACACCACTTCCATTAAGGCTCTGTTTCCCCAGTTACCAAATTTGGTAAAGGAGAAATGCTGCCACCTTGTGGCCGTTTCCTGCAAGAGCAGCTTTAAACTCACAGCTAATGGTCACTTAACATTCACAAGGACTCAGGGCTGTAAAGGACACCTGCCCTAAAAAATTGTGCTGAAGTAGGAAATGGACAAAAAAATTCAAAACAGGCAAATGTTTCAAGAAGAGAGTATGAGGAGTTAAGTTTTACTCACGCTCTTTTAAAAAAAAAGGAAAATGGATAAAAGCTCAACCTCAGGGAGTGTTAGACCCATGCAATCTAATCTACAAAAAGTTTCAACTTAGACCAGTCGACTGACCATCAGCAAAATGTCTACAAACAATAAATGCTGACGGGGTTTTTAAGAACTGTGTCCCCTCTACCTGCTGGTGAGACGTAAAGGGGTAACAGCCAATAATGAGAAGAGAAAGGATCTGTGTTTAAAAGTAAAAATGGAGGTACCATTCAGTCCAGCAGGCGCACCATTGGACCTCTCACCTGAGAAGACAAGAATCCAGAAGACACAGGCCGCAAAAGCTGCAGTGCAGCCTTATTCACAATAGCCAAGACAGTGAAGCAATCAAAATATCCAACAAGAGGTGAATGGATAAAGAAGAAGTGGTCCATGTACACAATGGAATATTAGGCATGGAAAACAATGAACCATTGCTCTTTGAGGCACCACAAATGAGTCTGGAGATAATCACGAAACATGAGGTAACTCGGAAACCAAAGACCTGTATTCTATGATATCACTTATAGGCGTTATCTAATAACTGACACAAATGAATATATTTCCACAGAGAAAGACACTCACAGACTTAGAAAACAAACTATGCTCATCTAAAAGGAAAGGTGGGGGGAATGGATAAGTTAAGATTAGTGTTGCTCTATGTATACAAACACATAGTATATACATATCTCAAAAAGACCGACCATCTAGCAAGGGAGGTCTGTGGAACCCTCTGTAACATTTTACATGGGAAGAGGATCTGTACTTGAATAGACATATATAATGTACAAATGAACCAGATTGTGTACACCTAGGACAAACAATATTCTAAGCTTTACCCCAAGTAAAAAAAAAAAATTAAAACCAAGAAGAAATAATGAGACATAAACTTATGGGGGTTTCTCCATGCACATTCCAATTTAATTTACAACCTAGGAACACGACTTCCAGAAAGGCTCTGCTGCCCTCGTTCCCAGATTTGGGAGTGGAGAAATGCTGCCTGCTTGAAGTCACTTCCCACAACAGCAGCTTTAAACCCATTGCTAAAGGTAACTAAATATTCACCAAACTTGCAGTTCAGGAAATGACACCTGCTCTCTAAAAAAATTCTGGGGTGGAAAATCGACCAAAAATTTCAAAATAGGGCAACCTTCCTAGAAGAAAATTTCAAGAGATATTTTGTACTCCCAACTGTTTCCTTTTTTTTAACAGAAAAGTAAACGGTGGAGAAAAATGATGAGTTTTACGAATTTTCAAAGACATGCAAACCCAAATTACACAACCCTACCAGCACACAGCAGCCAGTAGGGCCATTAACATACATGCTGCAAACAATAAATGCTAAATCGATTGTGGAGAAATGCATACCCTCGATTCTAAGGGGGACGTGCTAAGAGCCACTAATGAAAACACAAAGAAGGTGCTTTGAAAAGGGAAACACGGTGCTACCAGTCAATCAGTCACACCCACTGCTGGGCCTATCACCTGAGAAAATGAGAATCAAAAAGTCACAGGCTGGCAATCCTGCACTCCAACAATATTTACCATAGCCAACACTTGGAAGCAATGAAAATGTCCATCAACCGAGGAATGCACAAAGTAGAAGTGATCCACGTGCACACTGGGAAATTACTCCAATAAAAACTAAAAATTAAATTAAAAATCCAACAAAAGTAAGGAGACATCAGCTTGTGTGGGTTTGTCTGGGCACACTCCACTCTAATTTATAACCGAGAAACACCACAGGCTGCAAGGGCTTTTCCCTAGTTACCATGGTGGGGACATAGAAAGGCTGCCGCCCTCTGGCATTTACCTGCAAAAGCAGCTTTAAAGCCTGTGCTAATGGTCATTTCATAGGAACAAGTACTGCAGAACTGTAAATGAAACCTGCCCTCAAAATGTCTTGAGGGAGGTAATGGCCAAAACATTTCAAAATGTGACACATATTTTAAGAGATCACTTTGAAGAACTAAGGAGTAATCACAGCTTGAAAAATAAAAAGGACATGCCTTAAAGCTCAATTTCAACGGATAATGAGGCACATGCGAATTCAACCACAAAGAGGTATCAGCTCACACTTGTCAGAATAACCATCAGCAAGGAAACTACAAACAATAAATGCTGAAGGTGTTGTGGAGAAATGCATACCCTCAACTTCAAGTGGGACGTAACTTGAAAAGGGCCACGAATGAGAACAGAATGGAGGTGCCTTAAAAAGGTAAACATTGAGCTACCATATGATCCAGCAGGCCCACTCCTCCACCTATAATCTAAGAAGAAAGAATTGGAAAGACACAGGCAGGCAAATCTGCATGGCACATTATTACGATAGCCAAGATATGGAAGTAACCAAAAAGTCCACCAACATATGGGTGGACAAAGAAGAACTCCTCCATGTACAGATGGAATATTCGCTAGTGAAAAAAATGAAAAAATGCCATTTGCAGCACCATACATGAGCCTAGACATAATCACGCCACCTGTAGTAAGTGAGAAAGCAAAAGACACATATCCTATCATATCACTTTTAGGAGTTACTTAAAAATTGATAAAAATGAAGATATTTCCACAGAGAAAGGCAATCACAGATTCATTAAAATACTTATGGTTCACCAAATAGAAAGGGATGAGGATTGGATACATTACCATATTGGAGTTAACAGAGATATACATACCATGTGAATATATAATCACCAAAGACGTACGGAAGACCAGGAGAAGACTACTCAACAGTGTGTCATAACCTACATGGGAAAAGGATGCGAGGAAGAATAGATACACGTATATGTGTGAAAGAACCACATCTTGCACACCTAGAACAAACAAACCATTGTAATCAAATTTGCTGGGATAAAAAATAAAAAGTAAATTACAATTATGAACAAGAAGTAATGAGACATAAACATAAAGTGCTTTTTTCCTGGCACATTCCATTCGAATTTACAACCTAGAACACCACTTCCATTAAGGCTCTGTTTCCCCAGTTACCAAATTTGGTAAAGGAGAAATGCTGCCACCTTGTGGCCGTTTCCTGCAAGAGCAGCTTTAAACTCACAGCTAATGGTCACTTAACATTCACAAGGACTCAGGGCTGTAAAGGACACCTGCCCTAAAAAATTGTGCTGAAGTAGGAAATGGACAAAAAAATTCAAAACAGGCAAATGTTTCAAGAAGAGAGTATGAGGAGTTAAGTTTTACTCACGCTCTTTAAAAAAAAAAGGAAAATGGATAAAAGCTCAACCTCAGGGAGTGTTAGACCCATGCAATCTAATCTACAAAAAGTTTCAACTTAGACCAGTCGACTGACCATCAGCAAAATGTCTACAAACAATAAATGCTGACGGGGTTTTTAAGAACTGTGTCCCCTCTACCTGCTGGTGAGACATAAAGGGGTAACAGCCAATAATGAGAAGAGAAAGGAGCTGTGTTTAAAAGTAAAAATGGAGGTACCATTCAATCCAGCAGGCGCACCATTGGACCTCTCACCTGAGAAGACAGGAATCGAGAAGACACAGGCCGCAAAAGTTGCAGTGCAGCATTTTTCACAATAGCCAAGACAGTGAAGCAATCAAAATATCCAACAAGAGGTGAATGGATAAAGAAGAAGTGGTCCATGTACACAATGGAATATTAGCCATGGAAAACAATGAACCATTGCTCTTTGAGGCACCACAAATGAGTCTGGAGATAATCACGAAACATGAGGTAACTCGGAAACCAAAGACCTGTATTCTATGATATCACTTATAGGCGTTATCTAATAACTGACACAAATGAATATATTTCCACAGAGAAAGACACTCACAGACTTAGAAAACAAACTATGCTCATCTAAAAGGAAAGGTGGGGGGAATGGATAAGTTAAGATTAGTGTTGCTCTATGTATACAAACACATAGTATATACATATCTCAAAAAGACCGACCATGTAGCAAGGGAGGTCTGTGGAACCCTCTGTAACATTTTACATGGGAAGAGGATCTGTACTTGAATAGACATATATAATGTACAAATGAACCAGATTGTGTACACCTAGGACAGACAATATTCGAAGCCTTACCCCAATTAAAAAAAAAATTTAAAACCAAGAAGAAATAATGAGACATAAACTTATGGGGGTTTCTCCATGCACATTCCAATTTAATTTACAACCTAGGAACACGACTTCCAGAAAGGCTCTGCTGCCCTAGTACCCAGATTTGTGAGTGGAGAAATTCTGCCTGCTTAAGGTCACTTCCCACAACAGCAGCTTTAAACCCATTGCTAAAGGTCACTAAATATTCACCAAACTTGCAGTTCGGGAAATGACACCTGCTCTCTAAAAAAATTCTGGGGTGGAAAATAGACGAAAAATTTCAAAATAGGGCAACCTTCCAAGTAGAAAATTTCAAGAGATATATTGTACTCCCAACTGTTTCCTTTTTTTTAACAGAAAAGTAAACGGTGGAGAAAAATGATGAGTTTTACGAATTTTCAAAGACATGCAAACCCAAATTACAAAACCCTATCAGCACACAGCAGCCAGTAGGGCCATTAGCATAAATGCAGCAAACAATAAATGCTAAATCGATTGTGGAGAAATAAATACCCTCATTTCTAAGGGGGACGTGGTAAGAGCCACTAATGAAAACACAAAGAAGGTGCTTTGAAAAGGGAAACACGGTGCTACCAGTCAATCAATCACACCCACTGCTGGGCCTATCACCTGAGAAAATGAGAATCAAAAAGTCACAGGCTGGCAATCCTGCACTCCAACAATATTTACCATAGCCAACACTTGGAAGCAATGAAAATGTCCATCAACCGAGGAATGCGCAAAGTAGAAGTGGTCCACGTGCACACTGGGGAATTACTCCAATAAAAACTAAAAATTAAATTTAAAAATCCAACAAAAGTAAGGAGACATCAGCTTGTTTGGGTTTGTCCGGGCAAACTCCACTCTAATTTATAACCGAGAAACACCACAGGCCGCAAGGGCTTTTCCCTAGTTACCATGGTGGGGACATAGAAAGGCTGCCGCCCTCTGGCATTTACCTGCATAAGCAGCTTTAAAGCCTGTGCTAATGGTCATTTCATAGGAACAAGTACTGCAGAACTGTAAATGAAACCTACCCTCAAAATGTCTTGAGGGAGGTAATGGCCAAAACATTTCAAAATGTGACACATACTTTAAGAGAACACTTTGAAGATCTAAGGGGTAATCACAGGTTGAAAAATAAAAAGGACATGCCTTAAAGTTCAATTTCAACGGATTATGAGGCACAGGCGAATTCAACCACAAAGAGGTATCAGCTCACACTTGTCAGAATAACCATCAGCAAGGAAACTACAAACAATAAATGCTGAAGGTGTTGTGGAGAAATGCATACCCTCAACTTCAAATGGGACGTAACTTGAAAAGGGCCACGAATGAGAACAGAATGGAGGTGCCTTAAAAAGGTAAACATTGAGCTACCGTATGATCCAGCAGGCCCACTCCTCGACCTATAATCTAAGAAGAAAGAATTGGAAAGAAACAGGCAGGCAAATCTGCATGTCACAGTATTACAATAGCCAAGATATGGAAGTAACCAAAAAGTCCACAAACACATGGGTGGACAAAGAAGAACTCCTCCATGTACAGATGGAATATTCGCTAGTGAAAAAAATGAAACAATGCCATTTACAGCACCATACATGAGTCTAGACGTAATCACGCCACCTGTAGTAAGTGAGAAAGCAAAAGACACATATCCTATCATATCTCTTTTAGGAGTTACTTAAATATTGATACCAATGAAGATATTTCCACAGAGAAAGGCAATCACAGATTCATTAAAAAAACTGATGGTTCACCAAATAGAAACGGATGAGGATTGCATACATTACCATATTGGGGTTAACAGAGATATACATACCATGTGAAATATATAATCACCAAAGACGTACGGAAGACCAGGAGAAGACTACTCAACAGTGTGTCATAACCTACATGGGAAAAGGATGCGAGGAAAAATTGATACACGTATATGTGTGAAAGAACCACATCTTGCACACCTAGAACAAACAAACCATTGTAATCAAATTTGCTGGGATCAAAAATAAAAAGTAAATTACAATTATGAACAAGAAGTAATGAGACATAAACATAAAGTGCTTTTTTCCTGGCACATTCCATTAGAATTTACAACCTAGAACACCACTTCCATTAAGGCTCTGTTTCTCCAGTTACCAAATTTGGTAAAGGAGAAATGCTGCCACCTTGTGGCCGTTTCCTGCAAGAGCAGCTTTAAACTCACAGCTAATGGTCACTTAACATTCACAAGGACTCAGGGCTGTAAAGGACAGCTGCCCTAAAAATTGTGCTGAAGTAGGGAATGGACAAAAAAATTCAAAACAGGCAAATGTTTCAAGATGAGAGTATGAAGAGTTAAGTTTTACTCACGCTCTTTTAAAAAAAAAAGGAAAATGCATAAAAGCTCAATCTCAGGGAGTGTTAGACCCAGGCAATCTAATCTACAAAAAGTTTCAACTTAGACCAGTCGACTGACCATCAGCAAAATGTCTACAAACAATAAATGCTGACGGGGTTTTTAAGAACTGTGTCCCCTCTACCTGCTGGTGAGACGTAAAGGGGTAACAGCCAATAATGAGAACAGAAAGGAGCTGTGTTTAAAAGTAAAAATGGAGGTACCATTCAGTCCAGCAGGCGCACCATTGGACCTCTCACCTGAGAAGACTAGAATCGAGAAGACACAGGCCGCAAAAGCTGCAGTGCAGCCTTATTCACAATAGCCAAGACAGTGAAGCAATCAAAATATCCAACAAGAGGTGAATGGATAAAGAAGAAGTGGTCCATGTACACAATGGAATATTAGCCATGGAAAACAATGAACCATTGCTCTTTGAGGCACCACAAATGAGTCTGGAGATAATCACGAAACATGAGGTAACTCGGAAACCAAAGACCTGTATTCTATGATATCACTTATAGGCGTTATCTAATAACTGACACAAATGAATATATTTCCACAGAGAAAGACACTCACAGACTTAGAAAACAAACTATGCTCATCTAATAGGAAAGGTGGGGGGAATGGATAAGTTAAGATTAGTGTTGCTCTATGTATACAAACACATAGTATATACATATCACAAAAAGACCGACCATGTAGCAAGGGAGGTCTGTGGAACCCTCTGTAACATTTTACATGGGAAGAGGATCTGTACTTGAATAGACATATATAATGTACAAATGAACCAGATTGTGTACACCTAGGACAAACAATATTCTAAGCTTTACCCCAATTAAAAAAAAAATTAAAACCAAGAAGAAATAATGAGACATAAACTTATGGGGGTTTCTCCATGCACATTCCAATTTAATTTACAACCTAGGAACACGACTTCCAGAAAGGCTCTGCTGCCCTAGTACCCAGATTTGGGAGTGGAGAAATGCTGCCTGCTTGAGGTCACTTCCCACAACAGCAGCTTTAAACCCATTGCCAAAGGTCACTAAATATTCACCAAACTTGCAGTTCGGGAAATGACACCTGCTCTCTAAAAAAATTCTGGGGTGGAAAATAGACGAAAAATTTCAAAATAGGGCAACCTTCCAAGAAGAAAATTTCAAGAGATATATTGTACTCCCAACTGTTTCCTTTTTTTTAACAGAAAAGTAAACGGTGGAGAAAAATGATGAGTTTTACGAATTTTCAAAGACATGCAAACCCAAATTACAAAACCCTATCAGCACACAGCAGCCAGTAGGGCCATTAACATACATGCTGCAAACAATAAATGCTAAATCGATTGTGGAGAAATGCATACCCTCGATTCTAAGAGGGACGTGGTAAGAGCCACTAATGAAAACACAAAGAAGGTGTTTTGAAAAGGGAAACACGGTGCTACCAGTCAATCAGTCACACCCACTGCTGGGCCTATCACCTGAGAAAATGAGAATCAAAAAGTCACAGGCTGGCAATCCTGCACTCCAACAATATTTACCATAGCCAACACTTGGAAGCAATGAAAATGTCCATCAACCCAGGAATGCGCAAAGTAGAAGTGGTCCAAGTGCACACTGGGGAATTACTCCAATAAAAACTAAAAATTAAATTTAAAAATCCAACAAAAGTAAGGAGACATCAGCTTGTGTGGGTTTGTCCGGGCAAACTCCACTCTAATTTATAACCGAGTAACACCACAGGCCGCAAGGGCTTTTCCCTAGTTACCATGGTGGGGACATAGAAAGGCTGCCGCCCTCTGGCATTTACCTGCAAAAGCAGCTTTAAAGCCTGTGCTAATGGTCATTTCATAGGAACAAGTACTGCAGAATTGTAAATGAAACCTGCCCTCAAAATGTCTTGAGGGAGGTAATGGCCAAAACATTTCAAAATGTGACACATACTTTAAGAGAACACTTTGAAGAACTAAGGGGTAATCACAGGTTGAAAAATAAAAAGGACATGCCTTAAAGCTCAATTTCAACGGATTATGAGGCACATGCGAATTCAACCACAAAGAGGTATTGGCTCACACTTGTCAGAATAACCATCAGCAAGGAAACTACAAACAATAAATGCTGAAGGTGTTGTGGAGAATTATATACCCCCAACTTCAAGTGGGACGTAACTTGGAAAGGGCCATGAATGAGAACAGAATGGAGGTGCCTTAAAAAGGAAAACATTGAGCTACCATATGATCCAGCAGGCCCACTCCTCGACCTATAATCTAAGAAGAAAGAATTGGAAAGACACAGGCAGGCAAATCTGCATGGCACAGTATTACAATAGCCAAGATATGGAAGTAACCAAAAAGTCCACCAACAGATGGGTGGACAAAGAAGAACTCCTCCATGTACAGATGGAATATTCGCTAGTGAAAAAAATGAAACAATGCCATTTGCAGCACCATACATGAGCCTAGACATAATCACGCCACCTGTAGTAAGTGAGAAAGCAAAAGACACATATCCTATCATATCACTTTTAGGAGTTACTTAAAAATTGATAAAAATGAAGACAATTCCACAGAGAAAGGCAATCACAGATTCATTAAAATACTTATGGTTCACCAAATAGAAAGGGATGAGGATTGGATACATTACCATATTGGGGTTAACAGAGATATACAAACCATGTGAAATATATAATCACCAAAGACGTACGGAAGACCAGGAGAAGACTACTCAACATTGTGTCATAACCTACATGGGAAAAGGATGCGAGGAAGAATAGATACACGTATATGTGTGAAAGAACCACATCTTGCACACCTAGAACAAACAAACCATTGTAATCAAATTTGCTGGGATAAAAAATAAAAAGTAAATTACAATTATGAACAAGAAGTAATGAGACATAAACATAAAGTGCTTTTTTTCCTGGCACATTCCATTCGAATTTACAACCTAGAACACCACTTCCATTAAGGCTCTGTTTCCCCAGTTACCAAATTTGGTAAAGGAGAAATGCTGCCACCTTGTGGCCGTTTCCTGCAAGAGCAGCTTTAAACTCACAGCTAATGGTCACTTAACATTCACAAGGACTCAGGGCTGTAAAGGACACCTGCCCTAAAAAATTGTGCTGAAGTAGGGAATGGACAAAAAAATTCAAAACAGGAAAATGTTTCAAGATGAGAGTATGAAGACTTAAGTTTTACTCACGCTCTTTTAAAAAAAAAAAAGGAAAATGGATAAAAGCTCAACCTCAGGGAGTGTTAGACCCATGCAATCTAATCTACAAAAAGTTTCAACTTAGACCAGTCGACTGACCATCAGCAAAAAATCTACAAACAATAACTCCTGAAGGGGTTTTAGAGAACTGTGTCCCCTCTACCTGCTGGTGAGACGAAAAGGGGTAACAGCCAATAATGAGAACAGAAAGGAGCTGTGTTTAAAAGTAAAAATGGAGGTACCATTCAATCCAGCAGGCGCACCATTGGACCTCTCACCTGAGAAGACAAGAATCGAGAAGACACAGGCCGCAAAAGCTGCAGTGCAGCCTTATTCACAATAGCCAAGACAGTGAAGCAATCAAAATATCCAACAAGAGGTGAATGGATAAAGAAGAAGTGGTCCATGTACACAATGGAATATTAGCCATGGAAAACAATGAACCAATGTTCTTTGAGGCACCACAAATTAGTCTGGAGATAATTACGAAACATGAGGTAACTCGGAAACCAAAGACCTGTATTCTATGATATCACTTATAGGCGTTATCTAATAACTGACACAAATGAATATATTTCCACAGAGAAAGACACTCACAGACTTAGAAAACAAACTATGCTCATCTAAAAGGAAAGGTGGGGGGAATGGATAAGTTAAGATTAGTGTTGCTCTATGTATACAAACACATAGTATATACATATCTCAAAAAGACCGACCATCTAGCAAGGGAGGTCTGTGGAACCCTCTGTAACATTTTACATGGGAAGAGGATCTGTACTTGAATAGACATATATAATGTACAAATGAACCAGATTGTGTACACCTAGGACAAACAATATTCTAAGCTTTACCCCAATTAAAAAAAAAAATTAAAACCAAGAAGAAATAATGAGACATAAACTTATGCGGGTTTCTCCATGCACATTCCAATTTAATTTACAACCTAGGAACACGACTTCCAGAAAGGCTCTGCTGCCCTCGTTCCCAGATTTGGGAGTGGAGAAATGCTGCCTGCTTGAAGTCACTTCCCACAACAGCAGCTTTAAACCCATTGCTAAAGGTAACTAAATATTCACCAAACTTGCAGTTCAGGAAATGACACCTGCTCTCTAAAAAAATTCTGGGGTGGAAAATCGACCAAAAATTTCAAAATAGGGCAACCTTCCTAGAAGAAAATTTCAAGAGATATATTGTACTCCCAACTGTTTCCTTTTTTTTAACAGAAAAGTAAACGGTGGAGAAAAATGATGAGTTTTACGAATTTTCAAAGACATGCAAACCCAAATTACACAACCCTACCAGCACACAGCAGCCAGTAGGGCCATTAACATACATGCTGCAAACAATAAATGCTAAATCGATTGTGGAGAAATGCATACCCTCGATTCTAAGGGGGACGTGCTAAGAGCCACTAATGAAAACACAAAGAAGGTGCTTTGAAAAGGGAAACACGGTGCTACCAGTCAATCAGTCACACCCACTGCTGGGCCTATCACCTGAGAAAATGAGAATCAAAAAGTCACAGGCTGGCAATCCTGCACTCCAACAATATTTACCATAGCCAACACTTGGAAGCAATGAAAATGTCCATCAACCGAGGAATGCACAAAGTAGAAGTGATCCACGTGCACACTGGGAAATTACTCCAATAAAAACTAAAAATTAAATTAAAAATCCAACAAAAGTAAGGAGACATCAGCTTGTGTGGGTTTGTCTGGGCACACTCCACTCTAATTTATAACCGAGAAACACCACAGGCCGCAAGGGCTTTTCCCTAGTTACCATGGTGGGGACATAGAAAGGCTGCCGCCCTCTGGCATTTACCTGCAAAAGCAGCTTTAAAGCCTGTGCTAATGGTCATTTCATAGGAACAAGTACTGCAGAACTGTAAATGAAACCTGCCCTCAAAATGTCTTGAGGGAGGTAATGGCCAAAACATTTCAAAATGTGACACATATTTTAAGAGATCACTTTGAAGAACTAAGGAGTAATCACAGCTTGAAAAATAAAAAGGACATGCCTTAAAGCTCAATTTCAACGGATAATGAGGCACATGCGAATTCAACCACAAAGAGGTATCAGCTCACACTTGTCAGAATAACCATCAGCAAGGAAACTACAAACAATAAATGCTGAAGGTGTTGTGGAGAAATGCATACCCTCAACTTCAAGTGGGACGTAACTTGAAAAGGGCCACGAATGAGAACAGAATGGAGGTGCCTTAAAAAGGTAAACATTGAGCTACCATATGATCCAGCAGGCCCACTCCTCCACCTATAATCTAAGAAGAAAGAATTGGAAAGACACAGGCAGGCAAATCTGCATGGCACATTATTACGATAGCCAAGATATGGAAGTAACCAAAAAGTCCACCAACATATGGGTGGACAAAGAAGAACTCCTCCATGTACAGATGGAATATTCGCTAGTGAAAAAAATGAAAAAATGCCATTTGCAGCACCATACATGAGCCTAGACATAATCACGCCACCTGTAGTAAGTGAGAAAGCAAAAGACACATATCCTATCATATCACTTTTAGGAGTTACTTAAAAATTGATAAAAATGAAGATATTTCCACAGAGAAAGGCAATCACAGATTCATTAAAATACTTATGGTTCACCAAATAGAAAGGGATGAGGATTGGATACATTACCATATTGGAGTTAACAGAGATATACATACCATGTGAATATATAATCACCAAAGACGTACGGAAGACCAGGAGAAGACTACTCAACATTGTGTCATAACCTACATGGGAAAAGGATGCGAGGAAGAATAGATACACGTATATGTGTGAAAGAACCACATCTTGCACACCTAGAACAAACAAACCATTGTAATCAAATTTGCTGGGATAAAAAATAAAAAGTAAATTACAATTATGAACAAGAAGTAATGAGACATAAACATAAAGTGCTTTTTTCCTGGCACATTCCATTCGAATTTACAACCTAGAACACCACTTCCATTAAGGCTCTGTTTCCCCAGTTACCAAATTTGGTAAAGGAGAAATGCTGCCACCTTGTGGCCGTTTCCTGCAAGAGCAGCTTTAAACTCACAGCTAATGGTCACTTAACATTCACAAGGACTCAGGGCTGTAAAGGACACCTGCCCTAAAAAATTGTGCTGAAGTAGGAAATGGACAAAAAAATTCAAAACAGGCAAATGTTTCAAGAAGAGAGTATGAGGAGTTAAGTTTTACTCACGCTCTTTTAAAAAAAAAGGAAAATGGATAAAAGCTCAACCTCAGGGAGTGTTAGACCCATGCAATCTAATCTACAAAAAGTTTCAACTTAGACCAGTCGACTGACCATCAGCAAAATGTCTACAAACAATAAATGCTGACGGGGTTTTTAAGAACTGTGTCCCCTCTACCTGCTGGTGAGACGTAAAGGGGTAACAGCCAATAATGAGAAGAGAAAGGATCTGTGTTTAAAAGTAAAAATGGAGGTACCATTCAGTCCAGCAGGCGCACCATTGGACCTCTCACCTGAGAAGACAAGAATCCAGAAGACACAGGCCGCAAAAGCTGCAGTGCAGCCTTATTCACAATAGCCAAGACAGTGAAGCAATCAAAATATCCAACAAGAGGTGAATGGATAAAGAAGAAGTGGTCCATGTACACAATGGAATATTAGGCATGGAAAACAATGAACCATTGCTCTTTGAGGCACCACAAATGAGTCTGGAGATAATCACGAAACATGAGGTAACTCGGAAACCAAAGACCTGTATTCTATGATATCACTTATAGGCGTTATCTAATAACTGACACAAATGAATATATTTCCACAGAGAAAGACACTCACAGACTTAGAAAACAAACTATGCTCATCTAAAAGGAAAGGTGGGGGGAATGGATAAGTTAAGATTAGTGTTGCTCTATGTATACAAACACATAGTATATACATATCTCAAAAAGACCGACCATCTAGCAAGGGAGGTCTGTGGAACCCTCTGTAACATTTTACATGGGAAGTGGATCTGTACTTGAATAGACATATATAATGTACAAATGAACCAGATTGTGTACACCTAGGACAAACAATATTCTAAGCTTTACCCCAATTAAAAAAAAAATTAAAACCAAGAAGAAATAATGAGACATAAACTTATGGGGGTTTCTCCATGCACATTCCAATTTAATTTACAACCTAGGAACACGACTTCCAGAAAGGCTCTGCTGCTCTCGTTCCCAGATTTGGGAGTGGAGAAATGCTGCCTGCTTGAAGTCACTTCCCACAACAGCAGCTTTAAACCCATTGCTAAAGGTAACTAAATATTCACCAAACTTGCAGTTCAGGAAATGACACCTGCTCTCTAAAAAAATTCTGGGGTGGAAAATCGACCAAAAATTTCAAAATAGGGCAACCTTCCTAGAAGAAAATTTCAAGAGATATATTGTACTCCCAACTGTTTCCTTTTTTTTAACAGAAAAGTAAACGGTGGAGAAAAATGATGAGTTTTACGAATTTTCAAAGACATGCAAACCCAAATTACACAACCCTACCAGCACACAGCAGCCAGTAGGGCCATTAACATACATGCTGCAAACAATAAATGCTAAATCGATTGTGGAGAAATGCATACCCTCGATTCTAAGGGGGACGTGCTAAGAGCCACTAATGAAAACACAAAGAAGGTGCTTTGAAAAGGGAAACACGGTGCTACCAGTCAATCAGTCACACCCACTGCTGGGCCTATCACCTGAGAAAATGAGAATCAAAAAGTCACAGGCTGGCAATCCTGCACTCCAACAATATTTACCATAGCCAACACTTGGAAGCAATGAAAATGTCCATCAACCGAGGAATGCACAAAGTAGAAGTGATCCACGTGCACACTGGGAAATTACTCCAATAAAAACTAAAAATTAAATTAAAAATCCAACAAAAGTAAGGAGACATCAGCTTGTGTGGGTTTGTCTGGGCACACTCCACTCTAATTTATAACTGAGAAACACCACAGGCCGCAAGGGCTTTTCCCTAGTTACCATGGTGGGGACATAGAAAGGCTGCCGCCCTCTGGCATTTACCTGCAAAAGCAGCTTTAAAGCCTGTGCTAATGGTCATTTCATAGGAACAAGTACTGCAGAACTGTAAATGAAACCTGCCCTCAAAATGTCTTGAGGGAGGTAATGGCCAAAACATTTCAAAATGTGACACATATTTTAAGAGATCACTTTGAAGAACTAAGGAGTAATCACAGCTTGAAAAATAAAAAGGACATGCCTTAAAGCTCAATTTCAACGGATAATGAGGCACATGCGAATTCAACCACAAAGAGGTATCAGCTCACACTTGTCAGAATAACCATCAGCAAGGAAACTACAAACAATAAATGCTGAAGGTGTTGTGGAGAAATGCATACCCTCAACTTCAAGTGGGACGTAACTTGAAAAGGGCCACGAATGAGAACAGAATGGAGGTGCCTTAAAAAGGTAAACATTGAGCTACCATATGATCCAGCAGGCCCACTCCTCCACCTATAATCTAAGAAGAAAGAATTGGAAAGAAACAGGCAGGCAAATCTGCATGGCACATTATTACGATAGCCAAGATATGGAAGTAACCAAAAAGTCCACCAACATATGGGTGGACAAAGAAGAACTCCTCCATGTACAGATGGAATATTCGCTAGTGAAAAAAATGAAAAAATGCCATTTGCAGCACCATACATGAGCCTAGACATAATCACGCCACCTGTAGTAAGTGAGAAAGCAAAAGACACATATCCTATCATATCACTTTTAGGAGTTACTTAAAAATTGATAAAAATGAAGATATTTCCACAGAGAAAGGCAATCACAGATTCATTAAAATACTTATGGTTCACCAAATAGAAAGGGATGAGGATTGGATACATTACCATATTGGAGTTAACAGAGATATACATACCATGTGAATATATAATCACCAAAGACGTACGGAAGACCAGGAGAAGACTACTCAACATTGTGTCATAACCTACATGGGAAAAGGATGCGAGGAAGAATAGATACACGTATATGTGTGAAAGAACCACATCTTGCACACCTAGAACAAACAAACCATTGTAATCAAATTTGCTGGGATAAAAAATAAAAAGTAAATTACAATTATGAACAAGAAGTAATGAGACATAAACATAAAGTGCTTTTTTCCTGGCACATTCCATTCGAATTTACAACCTAGAACACCACTTCCATTAAGGCTCTGTTTCCCCAGTTACCAAATTTGGTAAAGAAGAAATGCTGCCACCTTGTGGCCGTTTCCTGCAAGAGCAGCTTTAAACTCACAGCTAATGGTCACTTAACATTCACAAGGACTCAGGGCTGTAAAGGACACCTGCCCTAAAAAATTGTGCTGAAGTAGGAAATGGACAAAAAAATTCAAAACAGGCAAATGTTTCAAGAAGAGAGTATGAGGAGTTAAGTTTTACTCACGCTCTTTTAAAAAAAAAGGAAAATGGATAAAAGGTCAACCTCAGGGAGTGTTAGACCCATGCAATCTAATCTACAAAAAGTTTCAACTTAGACCAGTCGACTGACCATCAGCAAAATGTCTACAAACAATAAATGCTGACGGGGTTTTTAAGAACTGTGTCCCCTCTACCTGCTGGTGAGACATAAAGGGGTAACAGCCAATAATGAGAACAGAAAGGAGCTGTGTTTAAAAGTAAAAATGGAGGTACCATTCAATCCAGCAGGCGCACCATTGGACCTCTCACCTGAGAAGACAGGAATCGAGAAGACACAGGCCGCAAAAGTTGCAGTGCAGCATTTTTCACAATAGCCAAGAGAGTGAAGCAATCAAAATATCCAACAAGAGGTGAATGGATAAAGAAGAAGTGGTCCATGTACACAATGGAATATTAGCCATGGAAAACAATGAACCATTGCTCTTTGAGGCACCACAAATGAGTCTGGAGATAATCACGAAACATGAGGTAACTCGGAAACCAAAGACCTGTATTCTATGATATCACTTATAGGCGTTATCTAATAACTGACACAAATGAATATATTTCCACAGAGAAAGACACTCACAGACTTAGAAAACAAACTATGCTCATCTAAAAGGAAAGGTGGGGGGAATGGAAAAGTTAAGATTAGTGTTGCTCTATGTATACAAACACATAGTATATACATATCTCAAAAAGACCGACCATGTAGCAAGGGAGGTCTGTGGAACCCTCTGTAACATTTTACATGGGAAGAGGATCTGTACTTGAATAGACATATATAATGTACAAATGAACCAGATTGTGTACACCTAGGACAGACAATATTCGAAGCCTTACCCCAATTAAAAAAAAAATTTAAAACCAAGAAGAAATAATGAGACATAAACTTATGGGGGTTTCTCCATGCACATTCCAATTTAATTTACAACCTAGGAACACGACTTCCAGAAAGGCTCTGCTGCCCTAGTACCCAGATTTGGGAGTGGAGAAATGCTGCCTGCTTAAGGTCACTTCCCACAACAGCAGCTTTAAACCCATTGCTAAAGGTCACTAAATATTCACCAAACTTGCAGTTCGGGAAATGACACCGGCTCTCTAAAAAAATTCTGGGGTGGAAAATAGACGAAAAATTTCAAAATAGGGCAACCTTCCAAGAAGAAAATTTCAAGAGATATATTGTACTCCCAACTGTTTCCTTTTTTTTAACAGAAAAGTAAACGGTGGAGAAAAATGATGAGTTTTACGAATTTTCAAAGACATGCAAACCCAAATTACAAAACCCTATCAGCACACAGCAGCCAGTAGGGCCATTAGCATAAATGCAGCAAACAATAAATGCTAAATCGATTGTGGAGAAATAAATACCCTCATTTCTAAGGGGGACGTGGTAAGAGCCACTAATGAAAACACAAAGAAGGTGCTTTGAAAAGGGAAACACGGTGCTACCAGTCAATCAATCACACCCACTGCTGGGCCTATCACCTGAGAAAATGAGAATCAAAAAGTCACAGGCTGGCAATCCTGTACTCCAACAATATTTACCATAGACAACACTTGGAAGCAATGAAAATGTCCATCAACCGAGGAATGCGCAAAGTAGAAGTGGTCCACGTGCACACTGGGGAATTACTCCAATAAAAACTAAAAATTAAATTTAAAAATCCAACAAAAGTAAGGAGACATCAGCTTGTGTGGGTTTGTCCGGGCAAACTCCACTCTAATTTATAACCGAGAAACACCACAGGCCGCAAGGGCTTTTCCCTAGTTACCATGGTGGGGACATAGAAAGGCTGCCGCCCTCTGGCATTTACCTGCAAAAGCAGCTTTAAAGCCTGTGCTAATGGTCATTTCATAGGAACAAGTACTGCAGAACTGTAAATGAAACCTACCCTCAAAATGTCTTGAGGGAGGTAATGGCCAAAACATTTCAAAATGTGACACATACTTTAAGAGAACACTTTGAAGAACTAAGGGGTAATCACAGGTTGAAAAATAAAAAGGACATGCCTTAAAGTTCAATTTCAACGGATTATGAGGCACAGGCGAATTCAACCACAAAGAGGTATCAGCTCACACTTGTCAGAATAACCATCAGCAAGGAAACTACAAACAATAAATGCTGAAGGTGTTGTGGAGAAATGCATACCCTCAACTTCAAATGGGACGTAACTTGAAAAGGGCCACGAATGAGAACAGAATGGAGGTGCCTTAAAAAGGTAAACATTGAGCTACCGTATGATCCAGCAGGCCCACTCCTCGACCTATAATCTAAGAAGAAAGAATTGGAAAGAAACAGGCAGGCAAATCTGCATGTCACAGTATTACAATAGCCAAGATATGGAAGTAACCAAAAAGTCCACAAACACATGGGTGGACAAAGAAGAACTCCTCCATGTACAGATGGAATATTCGCTAGTGAAAAAAATGAAAAAATGCCATTTGCAGCACCATACATGAGTCTAGACGTAATCACGCCACCTGTAGTAAGTGAGAAAGCAAAAGACACATATCCTATCATATCACTTTTAGGAGTTACTTAAAAATTGATAAAAATGAAGATATTTCCACAGAGAAAGGCAATCACAGATTCATTAAAAAAACTGATGGTTCACCAAATAGAAACGGATGAGGATTGCATACATTACCATATTGGGGTTAACAGAGATATACATACCATGTGAAATATATAATCACCAAAGACGTACGGAAGACCAGGAGAAGACTACTCAACAGTGTGTCATAACCTACATGGGAAAAGGATGCGAGGAAGAATAGATACACGTATATGTGTGAAAGAACCACATCTTGCACACCTAGAACAAACAAACCATTGTAATCAAATTTGCTGGGATAAAAAATAAAAAGTAAATTACAATTATGAACAAGAAGTAATGAGACATAAACATAAAGTGCTTTTTTCCTGGCACATTCCATTCGAATTTACAACCTAGAACACCACTTCCATTAAGGCTCTGTTTCCCCAGTTACCAAATTTGGTAAAGGAGAAATGCTGCCACCTTGTGGCCGTTTCCTGCAAGAGCAGCTTTAAACTCACAGCTAATGGTCACTTAACATTCACAAGGACTCAGGGCTGTAAAGGACACCTGCCCTAAAAAATTGTGCTGAAGTAGGAAATGGACAAAAAAATTCAAAACAGGCAAATGTTTCAAGAAGAGAGTATGAGGAGTTAAGTTTTACTCACGCTCTTTTAAAAAAAAAGGAAAATGGATAAAAGCTCAACCTCAGGGAGTGTTAGACCCATGCAATCTAATCTACAAAAAGTTTCAACTTAGACCAGTCGACTGACCATCAGCAAAATGTCTACAAACAATAAATGCTGACGGGGTTTTTAAGAACTGTGTCCCCTCTACCTGCTGGTGAGACGTAAAGGGGTAACAGCCAATAATGAGAAGAGAAAGGATCTGTGTTTAAAAGTAAAAATGGAGGTACCATTCAGTCCAGCAGGCGCACCATTGGACCTCTCACCTGAGAAGACAAGAATCCAGAAGACACAGGCCGCAAAAGCTGCAGTGCAGCCTTATTCACAATAGCCAAGACAGTGAAGCAATCAAAATATCCAACAAGAGGTGAATGGATAAAGAAGAAGTGGTCCATGTACACAATGGAATATTAGGCATGGAAAACAATGAACCATTGCTCTTTGAGGCACCACAAATGAGTCTGGAGATAATCACGAAACATGAGGTAACTCGGAAACCAAAGACCTGTATTCTATGATATCACTTATAGGCGTTATCTAATAACTGACACAAATGAATATATTTCCACAGAGAAAGACACTCACAGACTTAGAAAACAAACTATGCTCATCTAAAAGGAAAGGTGGGGGGAATGGATAAGTTAAGATTAGTGTTGCTCTATGTATACAAACACATAGTATATACATATCTCAAAAAGACCGACCATCTAGCAAGGGAGGTCTGTGGAACCCTCTGTAACATTTTACATGGGAAGAGGATCTGTACTTGAATAGACATATATAATGTACAAATGAACCAGATTGTGTACACCTAGGACAAACAATATTCTAAGCTTTACCCCAATTAAAAAAAAAATTAAAACCAAGAAGAAATAATGAGACATAAACTTATGGGGGTTTCTCCATGCACATTCCAATTTAATTTACAACCTAGGAACACGACTTCCAGAAAGGCTCTGCTGCCCTCGTTCCCAGATTTGGGAGTGGAGAAATGCTGCCTGCTTGAAGTCACTTCCCACAACAGCAGCTTTAAACCCATTGCTAAAGGTAACTAAATATTCACCAAACTTGCAGTTCAGGAAATGACACCTGCTCTCTAAAAAAATTCTGGGGTGGAAAATCGACCAAAAATTTCAAAATAGGGCAACCTTCCTAGAAGAAAATTTCAAGAGATATATTGTACTCCCAACTGTTTCCTTTTTTTTAACAGAAAAGTAAACGGTGGAGAAAAATGATGAGTTTTACGAATTTTCAAAGACATGCAAACCCAAATTACACAACCCTACCAGCACACAGCAGCCAGTAGGGCCATTAACATACATGCTGCAAACAATAAATGCTAAATCGATTGTGGAGAAATGCATACCCTCGATTCTAAGGGGGACGTGCTAAGAGCCACTAATGAAAACACAAAGAAGGTGCTTTGAAAAGGGAAACACGGTGCTACCAGTCAATCAGTCACACCCACTGCTGGGCCTATCACCTGAGAAAATGAGAATCAAAAAGTCACAGGCTGGCAATCCTGCACTCCAACAATATTTACCATAGCCAACACTTGGAAGCAATGAAAATGTCCATCAACCGAGGAATGCACAAAGTAGAAGTGATCCACGTGCACACTGGGAAATTACTCCAATAAAAACTAAAAATTAAATTAAAAATCCAACAAAAGTAAGGAGACATCAGCTTGTGTGGGTTTGTCTGGGCACACTCCACTCTAATTTATAACTGAGAAACACCACAGGCCGCAAGGGCTTTTCCCTAGTTACCATGGTGGGGACATAGAAAGGCTGCCGCCCTCTGGCATTTACCTGCAAAAGCAGCTTTAAAGCCTGTGCTAATGGTCATTTCATAGGAACAAGTACTGCAGAACTGTAAATGAAACCTGCCCTCAAAATGTCTTGAGGGAGGTAATGGCCAAAACATTTCAAAATGTGACACATATTTTAAGAGATCACTTTGAAGAACTAAGGAGTAATCACAGCTTGAAAAATAAAAAGGACATGCCTTAAAGCTCAATTTCAACGGATAATGAGGCACATGCGAATTCAACCACAAAGAGGTATCAGCTCACACTTGTCAGAATAACCATCAGCAAGGAAACTACAAACAATAAATGCTGAAGGTGTTGTGGAGAAATGCATACCCTCAACTTCAAGTGGGACGTAACTTGAAAAGGGCCACGAATGAGAACAGAATGGAGGTGCCTTAAAAAGGTAAACATTGAGCTACCATATGATCCAGCAGGCCCACTCCTCCACCTATAATCTAAGAAGAAAGAATTGGAAAGAAACAGGCAGGCAAATCTGCATGGCACATTATTACGATAGCCAAGATATGGAAGTAACCAAAAAGTCCACCAACATATGGGTGGACAAAGAAGAACTCCTCCATGTACAGATGGAATATTCGCTAGTGAAAAAAATGAAAAAATGCCATTTGCAGCACCATACATGAGCCTAGACATAATCACGCCACCTGTAGTAAGTGAGAAAGCAAAAGACACATATCCTATCATATCACTTTTAGGAGTTACTTAAAAATTGATAAAAATGAAGATATTTCCACAGAGAAAGGCAATCACAGATTCATTAAAATACTTATGGTTCACCAAATAGAAAGGGATGAGGATTGGATACATTACCATATTGGAGTTAACAGAGATATACATACCATGTGAATATATAATCACCAAAGACGTACGGAAGACCAGGAGAAGACTACTCAACATTGTGTCATAACCTACATGGGAAAAGGATGCGAGGAAGAATAGATACACGTATATGTGTGAAAGAACCACATCTTGCACACCTAGAACAAACAAACCATTGTAATCAAATTTGCTGGGATAAAAAATAAAAAGTAAATTACAATTATGAACAAGAAGTAATGAGACATAAACATAAAGTGCTTTTTTCCTGGCACATTCCATTCGAATTTACAACCTAGAACACCACTTCCATTAAGGCTCTGTTTCCCCAGTTACCAAATTTGGTAAAGAAGAAATGCTGCCACCTTGTGGCCGTTTCCTGCAAGAGCAGCTTTAAACTCACAGCTAATGGTCACTTAACATTCACAAGGACTCAGGGCTGTAAAGGACACCTGCCCTAAAAAATTGTGCTGAAGTAGGAAATGGACAAAAAAATTCAAAACAGGCAAATGTTTCAAGAAGAGAGTATGAGGAGTTAAGTTTTACTCACGCTCTTTTAAAAAAAAAGGAAAATGGATAAAAGGTCAACCTCAGGGAGTGTTAGACCCATGCAATCTAATCTACAAAAAGTTTCAACTTAGACCAGTCGACTGACCATCAGCAAAATGTCTACAAACAATAAATGCTGACGGGGTTTTTAAGAACTGTGTCCCCTCTACCTGCTGGTGAGACATAAAGGGGTAACAGCCAATAATGAGAACAGAAAGGAGCTGTGTTTAAAAGTAAAAATGGAGGTACCATTCAATCCAGCAGGCGCACCATTGGACCTCTCACCTGAGAAGACAGGAATCGAGAAGACACAGGCCGCAAAAGTTGCAGTGCAGCATTTTTCACAATAGCCAAGAGAGTGAAGCAATCAAAATATCCAACAAGAGGTGAATGGATAAAGAAGAAGTGGTCCATGTACACAATGGAATATTAGCCATGGAAAACAATGAACCATTGCTCTTTGAGGCACCACAAATGAGTCTGGAGATAATCACGAAACATGAGGTAACTCGGAAACCAAAGACCTGTATTCTATGATATCACTTATAGGCGTTATCTAATAACTGACACAAATGAATATATTTCCACAGAGAAAGACACTCACAGACTTAGAAAACAAACTATGCTCATCTAAAAGGAAAGGTGGGGGGAATGGAAAAGTTAAGATTAGTGTTGCTCTATGTATACAAACACATAGTATATACATATCTCAAAAAGACCGACCATGTAGCAAGGGAGGTCTGTGGAACCCTCTGTAACATTTTACATGGGAAGAGGATCTGTACTTGAATAGACATATATAATGTACAAATGAACCAGATTGTGTACACCTAGGACAGACAATATTCGAAGCCTTACCCCAATTAAAAAAAAAATTTAAAACCAAGAAGAAATAATGAGACATAAACTTATGGGGGTTTCTCCATGCACATTCCAATTTAATTTACAACCTAGGAACACGACTTCCAGAAAGGCTCTGCTGCCCTAGTACCCAGATTTGGGAGTGGAGAAATGCTGCCTGCTTAAGGTCACTTCCCACAACAGCAGCTTTAAACCCATTGCTAAAGGTCACTAAATATTCACCAAACTTGCAGTTCGGGAAATGACACCGGCTCTCTAAAAAAATTCTGGGGTGGAAAATAGACGAAAAATTTCAAAATAGGGCAACCTTCCAAGAAGAAAATTTCAAGAGATATATTGTACTCCCAACTGTTTCCTTTTTTTTAACAGAAAAGTAAACGGTGGAGAAAAATGATGAGTTTTACGAATTTTCAAAGACATGCAAACCCAAATTACAAAACCCTATCAGCACACAGCAGCCAGTAGGGCCATTAGCATAAATGCAGCAAACAATAAATGCTAAATCGATTGTGGAGAAATAAATACCCTCATTTCTAAGGGGGACGTGGTAAGAGCCACTAATGAAAACACAAAGAAGGTGCTTTGAAAAGGGAAACACGGTGCTACCAGTCAATCAATCACACCCACTGCTGGGCCTATCACCTGAGAAAATGAGAATCAAAAAGTCACAGGCTGGCAATCCTGTACTCCAACAATATTTACCATAGACAACACTTGGAAGCAATGAAAATGTCCATCAACCGAGGAATGCGCAAAGTAGAAGTGGTCCACGTGCACACTGGGGAATTACTCCAATAAAAACTAAAAATTAAATTTAAAAATCCAACAAAAGTAAGGAGACATCAGCTTGTGTGGGTTTGTCCGGGCAAACTCCACTCTAATTTATAACCGAGAAACACCACAGGCCGCAAGGGCTTTTCCCTAGTTACCATGGTGGGGACATAGAAAGGCTGCCGCCCTCTGGCATTTACCTGCAAAAGCAGCTTTAAAGCCTGTGCTAATGGTCATTTCATAGGAACAAGTACTGCAGAACTGTAAATGAAACCTACCCTCAAAATGTCTTGAGGGAGGTAATGGCCAAAACATTTCAAAATGTGACACATACTTTAAGAGAACACTTTGAAGAACTAAGGGGTAATCACAGGTTGAAAAATAAAAAGGACATGCCTTAAAGTTCAATTTCAACGGATTATGAGGCACAGGCGAATTCAACCACAAAGAGGTATCAGCTCACACTTGTCAGAATAACCATCAGCAAGGAAACTACAAACAATAAATGCTGAAGGTGTTGTGGAGAAATGCATACCCTCAACTTCAAATGGGACGTAACTTGAAAAGGGCCACGAATGAGAACAGAATGGAGGTGCCTTAAAAAGGTAAACATTGAGCTACCGTATGATCCAGCAGGCCCACTCCTCGACCTATAATCTAAGAAGAAAGAATTGGAAAGAAACAGGCAGGCAAATCTGCATGTCACAGTATTACAATAGCCAAGATATGGAAGTAACCAAAAAGTCCACAAACACATGGGTGGACAAAGAAGAACTCCTCCATGTACAGATGGAATATTCGCTAGTGAAAAAAATGAAAAAATGCCATTTGCAGCACCATACATGAGTCTAGACGTAATCACGCCACCTGTAGTAAGTGAGAAAGCAAAAGACACATATCCTATCATATCACTTTTAGGAGTTACTTAAAAATTGATAAAAATGAAGATATTTCCACAGAGAAAGGCAATCACAGATTCATTAAAAAAACTGATGGTTCACCAAATAGAAACGGATGAGGATTGCATACATTACCATATTGGGGTTAACAGAGATATACATACCATGTGAAATATATAATCACCAAAGACGTACGGAAGACCAGGAGAAGACTACTCAACAGTGTGTCATAACCTACATGGGAAAAGGATGCGAGGAAGAATAGATACACGTATATGTGTGAAAGAACCACATCTTGCACACCTAGAACAAACAAACCATTGTAATCAAATTTGCTGGGATAAAAAATAAAAAGTAAATTACAATTATGAACAAGAAGTAATGAGACATAAACATAAAGTGCTTTTTTCCTGGCACATTCCATTCGAATTTACAACCTAGAACACCACTTCCATTAAGGCTCTGTTTCCCCAGTTACCAAATTTGGTAAAGGAGAAATGCTGCCACCTTGTGGCCGTTTCCTGCAAGAGCAGCTTTAAACTCACAGCTAATGGTCACTTAACATTCACAAGGACTCAGGGCTGTAAAGGACACCTGCCCTAAAAAATTGTGCTGAAGTAGGAAATGGACAAAAAAATTCAAAACAGGCAAATGTTTCAAGAAGAGAGTATGAGGAGTTAAGTTTTACTCACGCTCTTTTAAAAAAAAAGGAAAATGGATAAAAGCTCAACCTCAGGGAGTGTTAGACCCATGCAATCTAATCTACAAAAAGTTTCAACTTAGACCAGTCGACTGACCATCAGCAAAATGTCTACAAACAATAAATGCTGACGGGGTTTTTAAGAACTGTGTCCCCTCTACCTGCTGGTGAGACGTAAAGGGGTAACAGCCAATAATGAGAAGAGAAAGGATCTGTGTTTAAAAGTAAAAATGGAGGTACCATTCAGTCCAGCAGGCGCACCATTGGACCTCTCACCTGAGAAGACAAGAATCCAGAAGACACAGGCCGCAAAAGCTGCAGTGCAGCCTTATTCACAATAGCCAAGACAGTGAAGCAATCAAAATATCCAACAAGAGGTGAATGGATAAAGAAGAAGTGGTCCATGTACACAATGGAATATTAGGCATGGAAAACAATGAACCATTGCTCTTTGAGGCACCACAAATGAGTCTGGAGATAATCACGAAACATGAGGTAACTCGGAAACCAAAGACCTGTATTCTATGATATCACTTATAGGCGTTATCTAATAACTGACACAAATGAATATATTTCCACAGAGAAAGACACTCACAGACTTAGAAAACAAACTATGCTCATCTAAAAGGAAAGGTGGGGGGAATGGATAAGTTAAGATTAGTGTTGCTCTATGTATACAAACACATAGTATATACATATCTCAAAAAGACCGACCATCTAGCAAGGGAGGTCTGTGGAACCCTCTGTAACATTTTACATGGGAAGAGGATCTGTACTTGAATAGACATATATAATGTACAAATGAACCAGATTGTGTACACCTAGGACAAACAATATTCTAAGCTTTACCCCAATTAAAAAAAAAATTAAAACCAAGAAGAAATAATGAGACATAAACTTATGGGGGTTTCTCCATGCACATTCCAATTTAATTTACAACCTAGGAACACGACTTCCAGAAAGGCTCTGCTGCCCTCGTTCCCAGATTTGGGAGTGGAGAAATGCTGCCTGCTTGAAGTCACTTCCCACAACAGCAGCTTTAAACCCATTGCTAAAGGTAACTAAATATTCACCAAACTTGCAGTTCAGGAAATGACACCTGCTCTCTAAAAAAATTCTGGGGTGGAAAATCGACCAAAAATTTCAAAATAGGGCAACCTTCCTAGAAGAAAATTTCAAGAGATATATTGTACTCCCAACTGTTTCCTTTTTTTTAACAGAAAAGTAAACGGTGGAGAAAAATGATGAGTTTTACGAATTTTCAAAGACATGCAAACCCAAATTACACAACCCTACCAGCACACAGCAGCCAGTAGGGCCATTAACATACATGCTGCAAACAATAAATGCTAAATCGATTGTGGAGAAATGCATACCCTCGATTCTAAGGGGGACGTGCTAAGAGCCACTAATGAAAACACAAAGAAGGTGCTTTGAAAAGGGAAACACGGTGCTACCAGTCAATCAGTCACACCCACTGCTGGGCCTATCACCTGAGAAAATGAGAATCAAAAAGTCACAGGCTGGCAATCCTGCACTCCAACAATATTTACCATAGCCAACACTTGGAAGCAATGAAAATGTCCATCAACCGAGGAATGCACAAAGTAGAAGTGATCCACGTGCACACTGGGAAATTACTCCAATAAAAACTAAAAATTAAATTAAAAATCCAACAAAAGTAAGGAGACATCAGCTTGTGTGGGTTTGTCTGGGCACACTCCACTCTAATTTATAACCGAGAAACACCACAGGCCGCAAGGGCTTTTCCCTAGTTACCATGGTGGGGACATAGAAAGGCTGCCGCCCTCTGGCATTTACCTGCAAAAGCAGCTTTAAAGCCTGTGCTAATGGTCATTTCATAGGAACAAGTACTGCAGAACTGTAAATGAAACCTGCCCTCAAAATGTCTTGAGGGAGGTAATGGCCAAAACATTTCAAAATGTGACACATATTTTAAGAGATCACTTTGAAGAACTAAGGAGTAATCACAGCTTGAAAAATAAAAAGGACATGCCTTAAAGCTCAATTTCAACGGATAATGAGGCACATGCGAATTCAACCACAAAGAGGTATCAGCTCACACTTGTCAGAATAACCATCAGCAAGGAAACTACAAACAATAAATGCTGAAGGTGTTGTGGAGAAATGCATACCCTCAACTTCAAGTGGGACGTAACTTGAAAAGGGCCACGAATGAGAACAGAATGGAGGTGCCTTAAAAAGGTAAACATTGAGCTACCATATGATCCAGCAGGCCCACTCCTCCACCTATAATCTAAGAAGAAAGAATTGGAAAGACACAGGCAGGCAAATCTGCATGGCACATTATTACGATAGCCAAGATATGGAAGTAACCAAAAAGTCCACCAACATATGGGTGGACAAAGAAGAACTCCTCCATGTACAGATGGAATATTCGCTAGTGAAAAAAATGAAAAAATGCCATTTGCAGCACCATACATGAGCCTAGACATAATCACGCCACCTGTAGTAAGTGAGAAAGCAAAAGACACATATCCTATCATATCACTTTTAGGAGTTACTTAAAAATTGATAAAAATGAAGATATTTCCACAGAGAAAGGCAATCACAGATTCATTAAAATACTTATGGTTCACCAAATAGAAAGGGATGAGGATTGGATACATTACCATATTGGAGTTAACAGAGATATACATACCATGTGAAATATATAATCACCAAAGACGTACGGAAGACCAGGAGAAGACTACTCAACAGTGTGTCATAACCTACATGGGAAAAGGATGCGAGGAAGAATAGATACACGTATATGTGTGAAAGAACCACATCTTGCACACCTAGAACAAACAAACCATTGTAATCAAATTTGCTGGGATAAAAAATAAAAAGTAAATTACAATTATGAACAAGAAGTAATGAGACATAAACATAAAGTGCTTTTTTCCTGGCACATTCCATTCGAATTTACAACCTAGAACACCACTTCCATTAAGGCTCTGTTTCCCCAGTTACCAAATTTGGTAAAGGAGAAATGCTGCCACCTTGTGGCCGTTTCCTGCAAGAGCAGCTTTAAACTCACAGCTAATGGTCACTTAACATTCACAAGGACTCAGGGCTGTAAAGGACACCTGCCCTAAAAAATTGTGCTGAAGTAGGAAATGGACAAAAAAATTCAAAACAGGCAAATGTTTCAAGAAGAGAGTATGAGGAGTTAAGTTTTACTCACGCTCTTTTAAAAAAAAAGGAAAATGGATAAAAGCTCAACCTCAGGGAGTGTTAGACCCATGCAATCTAATCTACAAAAAGTTTCAACTTAGACCAGTCGACTGACCATCAGCAAAATGTCTACAAACAATAAATGCTGACGGGGTTTTTAAGAACTGTGTCCCCTCTACCTGCTGGTGAGACGTAAAGGGGTAACAGCCAATAATGAGAAGAGAAAGGATCTGTGTTTAAAAGTAAAAATGGAGGTACCATTCAGTCCAGCAGGCGCACCATTGGACCTCTCACCTGAGAAGACAAGAATCCAGAAGACACAGGCCGCAAAAGCTGCAGTGCAGCCTTATTCACAATAGCCAAGACAGTGAAGCAATCAAAATATCCAACAAGAGGTGAATGGATAAAGAAGAAGTGGTCCATGTACACAATGGAATATTAGGCATGGAAAACAATGAACCATTGCTCTTTGAGGCACCACAAATGAGTCTGGAGATAATCACGAAACATGAGGTAACTCGGAAACCAAAGACCTGTATTCTATGATATCACTTATAGGCGTTATCTAATAACTGACACAAATGAATATATTTCCACAGAGAAAGACACTCACAGACTTAGAAAACAAACTATGCTCATCTAAAAGGAAAGGTGGGGGGAATGGATAAGTTAAGATTAGTGTTGCTCTATGTATACAAACACATAGTATATACATATCTCAAAAAGACCGACCATCTAGCAAGGGAGGTCTGTGGAACCCTCTGTAACATTTTACATGGGAAGAGGATCTGTACTTGAATAGACATATATAATGTACAAATGAACCAGATTGTGTACACCTAGGACAAACAATATTCTAAGCTTTACCCCAATTAAAAAAAAAATTAAAACCAAGAAGAAATAATGAGACATAAACTTATGGGGGTTTCTCCATGCACATTCCAATTTAATTTACAACCTAGGAACACGACTTCCAGAAAGGCTCTGCTGCCCTCGTTCCCAGATTTGGGAGTGGAGAAATGCTGCCTGCTTGAAGTCACTTCCCACAACAGCAGCTTTAAACCCATTGCTAAAGGTAACTAAATATTCACCAAACTTGCAGTTCAGGAAATGACACCTGCTCTCTAAAAAAATTCTGGGGTGGAAAATCGACCAAAAATTTCAAAATAGGGCAACCTTCCTAGAAGAAAATTTCAAGAGATATATTGTACTCCCAACTGTTTCCTTTTTTTTAACAGAAAAGTAAACGGTGGAGAAAAATGATGAGTTTTACGAATTTTCAAAGACATGCAAACCCAAATTACACAACCCTACCAGCACACAGCAGCCAGTAGGGCCATTAACATACATGCTGCAAACAATAAATGCTAAATCGATTGTGGAGAAATGCATACCCTCGATTCTAAGGGGGACGTGCTAAGAGCCACTAATGAAAACACAAAGAAGGTGCTTTGAAAAGGGAAACACGGTGCTACCAGTCAATCAGTCACACCCACTGCTGGGCCTATCACCTGAGAAAATGAGAATCAAAAAGTCACAGGCTGGCAATCCTGCACTCCAACAATATTTACCATAGCCAACACTTGGAAGCAATGAAAATGTCCATCAACCGAGGAATGCACAAAGTAGAAGTGATCCACGTGCACACTGGGAAATTACTCCAATAAAAACTAAAAATTAAATTAAAAATCCAACAAAAGTAAGGAGACATCAGCTTGTGTGGGTTTGTCTGGGCACACTCCACTCTAATTTATAACCGAGAAACACCACAGGCCGCAAGGGCTTTTCCCTAGTTACCATGGTGGGGACATAGAAAGGCTGCCGCCCTCTGGCATTTACCTGCAAAAGCAGCTTTAAAGCCTGTGCTAATGGTCATTTCATAGGAACAAGTACTGCAGAACTGTAAATGAAACCTGCCCTCAAAATGTCTTGAGGGAGGTAATGGCCAAAACATTTCAAAATGTGACACATATTTTAAGAGATCACTTTGAAGAACTAAGGAGTAATCACAGCTTGAAAAATAAAAAGGACATGCCTTAAAGCTCAATTTCAACGGATAATGAGGCACATGCGAATTCAACCACAAAGAGGTATCAGCTCACACTTGTCAGAATAACCATCAGCAAGGAAACTACAAACAATAAATGCTGAAGGTGTTGTGGAGAAATGCATACCCTCAACTTCAAGTGGGACGTAACTTGAAAAGGGCCACGAATGAGAACAGAATGGAGGTGCCTTAAAAAGGTAAACATTGAGCTACCATATGATCCAGCAGGCCCACTCCTCCACCTATAATCTAAGAAGAAAGAATTGGAAAGACACAGGCAGGCAAATCTGCATGGCACATTATTACGATAGCCAAGATATGGAAGTAACCAAAAAGTCCACCAACATATGGGTGGACAAAGAAGAACTCCTCCATGTACAGATGGAATATTCGCTAGTGAAAAAAATGAAAAAATGCCATTTGCAGCACCATACATGAGCCTAGACATAATCACGCCACCTGTAGTAAGTGAGAAAGCAAAAGACACATATCCTATCATATCACTTTTAGGAGTTACTTAAAAATTGATAAAAATGAAGATATTTCCACAGAGAAAGGCAATCACAGATTCATTAAAATACTTATGGTTCACCAAATAGAAAGGGATGAGGATTGGATACATTACCATATTGGAGTTAACAGAGATATACATACCATGTGAATATATAATCACCAAAGACGTACGGAAGACCAGGAGAAGACTACTCAACATTGTGTCATAACCTACATGGGAAAAGGATGCGAGGAAGAATAGATACACGTATATGTGTGAAAGAACCACATCTTGCACACCTAGAACAAACAAACCATTGTAATCAAATTTGCTGGGATAAAAAATAAAAAGTAAATTACAATTATGAACAAGAAGTAATGAGACATAAACATAAAGTGCTTTTTTCCTGGCACATTCCATTCGAATTTACAACCTAGAACACCACTTCCATTAAGGCTCTGTTTCCCCAGTTACCAAATTTGGTAAAGGAGAAATGCTGCCACCTTGTGGCCGTTTCCTGCAAGAGCAGCTTTAAACTCACAGCTAATGGTCACTTAACATTCACAAGGACTCAGGGCTGTAAAGGACACCTGCCCTAAAAAATTGTGCTGAAGTAGGAAATGGACAAAAAAATTCAAAACAGGCAAATGTTTCAAGAAGAGAGTATGAGGAGTTAAGTTTTACTCACGCTCTTTTAAAAAAAAAGGAAAATGGATAAAAGCTCAACCTCAGGGAGTGTTAGACCCATGCAATCTAATCTACAAAAAGTTTCAACTTAGACCAGTCGACTGACCATCAGCAAAATGTCTACAAACAATAAATGCTGACGGGGTTTTTAAGAACTGTGTCCCCTCTACCTGCTGGTGAGACGTAAAGGGGTAACAGCCAATAATGAGAAGAGAAAGGATCTGTGTTTAAAAGTAAAAATGGAGGTACCATTCAGTCCAGCAGGCGCACCATTGGACCTCTCACCTGAGAAGACAAGAATCCAGAAGACACAGGCCGCAAAAGCTGCAGTGCAGCCTTATTCACAATAGCCAAGACAGTGAAGCAATCAAAATATCCAACAAGAGGTGAATGGATAAAGAAGAAGTGGTCCATGTACACAATGGAATATTAGGCATGGAAAACAATGAACCATTGCTCTTTGAGGCACCACAAATGAGTCTGGAGATAATCACGAAACATGAGGTAACTCGGAAACCAAAGACCTGTATTCTATGATATCACTTATAGGCGTTATCTAATAACTGACACAAATGAATATATTTCCACAGAGAAAGACACTCACAGACTTAGAAAACAAACTATGCTCATCTAAAAGGAAAGGTGGGGGGAATGGATAAGTTAAGATTAGTGTTGCTCTATGTATACAAACACATAGTATATACATATCTCAAAAAGACCGACCATCTAGCAAGGGAGGTCTGTGGAACCCTCTGTAACATTTTACATGGGAAGAGGATCTGTACTTGAATAGACATATATAATGTACAAATGAACCAGATTGTGTACACCTAGGACAAACAATATTCTAAGCTTTACCCCAATTAAAAAAAAAATTAAAACCAAGAAGAAATAATGAGACATAAACTTATGGGGGTTTCTCCATGCACATTCCAATTTAATTTACAACCTAGGAACACGACTTCCAGAAAGGCTCTGCTGCCCTCGTTCCCAGATTTGGGAGTGGAGAAATGCTGCCTGCTTGAAGTCACTTCCCACAACAGCAGCTTTAAACCCATTGCTAAAGGTAACTAAATATTCACCAAACTTGCAGTTCAGGAAATGACACCTGCTCTCTAAAAAAATTCTGGGGTGGAAAATCGACCAAAAATTTCAAAATAGGGCAACCTTCCTAGAAGAAAATTTCAAGAGATATATTGTACTCCCAACTGTTTCCTTTTTTTTAACAGAAAAGTAAACGGTGGAGAAAAATGATGAGTTTTACGAATTTTCAAAGACATGCAAACCCAAATTACACAACCCTACCAGCACACAGCAGCCAGTAGGGCCATTAACATACATGCTGCAAACAATAAATGCTAAATCGATTGTGGAGAAATGCATACCCTCGATTCTAAGGGGGACGTGCTAAGAGCCACTAATGAAAACACAAAGAAGGTGCTTTGAAAAGGGAAACACGGTGCTACCAGTCAATCAGTCACACCCACTGCTGGGCCTATCACCTGAGAAAATGAGAATCAAAAAGTCACAGGCTGGCAATCCTGCACTCCAACAATATTTACCATAGCCAACACTTGGAAGCAATGAAAATGTCCATCAACCGAGGAATGCACAAAGTAGAAGTGATCCACGTGCACACTGGGAAATTACTCCAATAAAAACTAAAAATTAAATTAAAAATCCAACAAAAGTAAGGAGACATCAGCTTGTGTGGGTTTGTCTGGGCACACTCCACTCTAATTTATAACCGAGAAACACCACAGGCCGCAAGGGCTTTTCCCTAGTTACCATGGTGGGGACATAGAAAGGCTGCCGCCCTCTGGCATTTACCTGCAAAAGCAGCTTTAAAGCCTGTGCTAATGGTCATTTCATAGGAACAAGTACTGCAGAACTGTAAATGAAACCTGCCCTCAAAATGTCTTGAGGGAGGTAATGGCCAAAACATTTCAAAATGTGACACATATTTTAAGAGATCACTTTGAAGAACTAAGGAGTAATCACAGCTTGAAAAATAAAAAGGACATGCCTTAAAGCTCAATTTCAACGGATAATGAGGCACATGCGAATTCAACCACAAAGAGGTATCAGCTCACACTTGTCAGAATAACCATCAGCAAGGAAACTACAAACAATAAATGCTGAAGGTGTTGTGGAGAAATGCATACCCTCAACTTCAAGTGGGACGTAACTTGAAAAGGGCCACGAATGAGAACAGAATGGAGGTGCCTTAAAAAGGTAAACATTGAGCTACCATATGATCCAGCAGGCCCACTCCTCCACCTATAATCTAAGAAGAAAGAATTGGAAAGACACAGGCAGGCAAATCTGCATGGCACATTATTACGATAGCCAAGATATGGAAGTAACCAAAAAGTCCACCAACATATGGGTGGACAAAGAAGAACTCCTCCATGTACAGATGGAATATTCGCTAGTGAAAAAAATGAAAAAATGCCATTTGCAGCACCATACATGAGCCTAGACATAATCACGCCACCTGTAGTAAGTGAGAAAGCAAAAGACACATATCCTATCATATCACTTTTAGGAGTTACTTAAAAATTGATAAAAATGAAGATATTTCCACAGAGAAAGGCAATCACAGATTCATTAAAATACTTATGGTTCACCAAATAGAAAGGGATGAGGATTGGATACATTACCATATTGGAGTTAACAGAGATATACATACCATGTGAATATATAATCACCAAAGACGTACGGAAGACCAGGAGAAGACTACTCAACATTGTGTCATAACCTACATGGGAAAAGGATGCGAGGAAGAATAGATACACGTATATGTGTGAAAGAACCACATCTTGCACACCTAGAACAAACAAACCATTGTAATCAAATTTGCTGGGATAAAAAATAAAAAGTAAATTACAATTATGAACAAGAAGTAATGAGACATAAACATAAAGTGCTTTTTTCCTGGCACATTCCATTCGAATTTACAACCTAGAACACCACTTCCATTAAGGCTCTGTTTCCCCAGTTACCAAATTTGGTAAAGGAGAAATGCTGCCACCTTGTGGCCGTTTCCTGCAAGAGCAGCTTTAAACTCACAGCTAATGGTCACTTAACATTCACAAGGACTCAGGGCTGTAAAGGACACCTGCCCTAAAAAATTGTGCTGAAGTAGGAAATGGACAAAAAAATTCAAAACAGGCAAATGTTTCAAGAAGAGAGTATGAGGAGTTAAGTTTTACTCACGCTCTTTTAAAAAAAAAGGAAAATGGATAAAAGCTCAACCTCAGGGAGTGTTAGACCCATGCAATCTAATCTACAAAAAGTTTCAACTTAGACCAGTCGACTGACCATCAGCAAAATGTCTACAAACAATAAATGCTGACGGGGTTTTTAAGAACTGTGTCCCCTCTACCTGCTGGTGAGACGTAAAGGGGTAACAGCCAATAATGAGAAGAGAAAGGATCTGTGTTTAAAAGTAAAAATGGAGGTACCATTCAGTCCAGCAGGCGCACCATTGGACCTCTCACCTGAGAAGACAAGAATCCAGAAGACACAGGCCGCAAAAGCTGCAGTGCAGCCTTATTCACAATAGCCAAGACAGTGAAGCAATCAAAATATCCAACAAGAGGTGAATGGATAAAGAAGAAGTGGTCCATGTACACAATGGAATATTAGGCATGGAAAACAATGAACCATTGCTCTTTGAGGCACCACAAATGAGTCTGGAGATAATCACGAAACATGAGGTAACTCGGAAACCAAAGACCTGTATTCTATGATATCACTTATAGGCGTTATCTAATAACTGACACAAATGAATATATTTCCACAGAGAAAGACACTCACAGACTTAGAAAACAAACTATGCTCATCTAAAAGGAAAGGTGGGGGGAATGGATAAGTTAAGATTAGTGTTGCTCTATGTATACAAACACATAGTATATACATATCTCAAAAAGACCGACCATCTAGCAAGGGAGGTCTGTGGAACCCTCTGTAACATTTTACATGGGAAGAGGATCTGTACTTGAATAGACATATATAATGTACAAATGAACCAGATTGTGTACACCTAGGACAAACAATATTCTAAGCTTTACCCCAATTAAAAAAAAAAATTAAAACCAAGAAGAAATAATGAGACATAAACTTATGGGGGTTTCTCCATGCACATTCCAATTTAATTTACAACCTAGGAACACGACTTCCAGAAAGGCTCTGCTGCCCTCGTTCCCAGATTTGGGAGTGGAGAAATGCTGCCTGCTTGAAGTCACTTCCCACAACAGCAGCTTTAAACCCATTGCTAAAGGTAACTAAATATTCACCAAACTTGCAGTTCAGGAAATGACACCTGCTCTCTAAAAAAATTCTGGGGTGGAAAATCGACCAAAAATTTCAAAATAGGGCAACCTTCCTAGAAGAAAATTTCAAGAGATATATTGTACTCCCAACTGTTTCCTTTTTTTTAACAGAAAAGTAAACGGTGGAGAAAAATGATGAGTTTTACGAATTTTCAAAGACATGCAAACCCAAATTACACAACCCTACCAGCACACAGCAGCCAGTAGGGCCATTAACATACATGCTGCAAACAATAAATGCTAAATCGATTGTGGAGAAATGCATACCCTCGATTCTAAGGGGGACGTGCTAAGAGCCACTAATGAAAACACAAAGAAGGTGCTTTGAAAAGGGAAACACGGTGCTACCAGTCAATCAGTCACACCCACTGCTGGGCCTATCACCTGAGAAAATGAGAATCAAAAAGTCACAGGCTGGCAATCCTGCACTCCAACAATATTTACCATAGCCAACACTTGGAAGCAATGAAAATGTCCATCAACCGAGGAATGCACAAAGTAGAAGTGATCCACGTGCACACTGGGAAATTACTCCAATAAAAACTAAAAATTAAATTAAAAATCCAACAAAAGTAAGGAGACATCAGCTTGTGTGGGTTTGTCTGGGCACACTCCACTCTAATTTATAACCGAGAAACACCACAGGCCGCAAGGGCTTTTCCCTAGTTACCATGGTGGGGACATAGAAAGGCTGCCGCCCTCTGGCATTTACCTGCAAAAGCAGCTTTAAAGCCTGTGCTAATGGTCATTTCATAGGAACAAGTACTGCAGAACTGTAAATGAAACCTGCCCTCAAAATGTCTTGAGGGAGGTAATGGCCAAAACATTTCAAAATGTGACACATATTTTAAGAGATCACTTTGAAGAACTAAGGAGTAATCACAGCTTGAAAAATAAAAAGGACATGCCTTAAAGCTCAATTTCAACGGATAATGAGGCACATGCGAATTCAACCACAAAGAGGTATCAGCTCACACTTGTCAGAATAACCATCAGCAAGGAAACTACAAACAATAAATGCTGAAGGTGTTGTGGAGAAATGCATACCCTCAACTTCAAGTGGGACGTAACTTGAAAAGGGCCACGAATGAGAACAGAATGGAGGTGCCTTAAAAAGGTAAACATTGAGCTACCATATGATCCAGCAGGCCCACTCCTCCACCTATAATCTAAGAAGAAAGAATTGGAAAGACACAGGCAGGCAAATCTGCATGGCACATTATTACGATAGCCAAGATATGGAAGTAACCAAAAAGTCCACCAACATATGGGTGGACAAAGAAGAACTCCTCCATGTACAGATGGAATATTCGCTAGTGAAAAAAATGAAAAAATGCCATTTGCAGCACCATACATGAGCCTAGACATAATCACGCCACCTGTAGTAAGTGAGAAAGCAAAAGACACATATCCTATCATATCACTTTTAGGAGTTACTTAAAAATTGATAAAAATGAAGATATTTCCACAGAGAAAGGCAATCACAGATTCATTAAAATACTTATGGTTCACCAAATAGAAAGGGATGAGGATTGGATACATTACCATATTGGAGTTAACAGAGATATACACACCATGTGAATATATAATCACCAAAGACGTACGGAAGACCAGGAGAAGACTACTCAACATTGTGTCATAACCTACATGGGAAAAGGATGCGAGGAAGAATAGATACACGTATATGTGTGAAAGAACCACATCTTGCACACCTAGAACAAACAAACCATTGTAATCAAATTTGCTGGGATAAAAAATAAAAAGTAAATTACAATTATGAACAAGAAGTAATGAGACATAAACATAAAGTGCTTTTTTCCTGGCACATTCCATTCGAATTTACAACCTAGAACACCACTTCCATTAAGGCTCTGTTTCCCCAGTTACCAAATTTGGTAAAGGAGAAATGCTGCCACCTTGTGGCCGTTTCCTGCAAGAGCAGCTTTAAACTCACAGCTAATGGTCACTTAACATTCACAAGGACTCAGGGCTGTAAAGGACACCTGCCCTAAAAAATTGTGCTGAAGTAGGAAATGGACAAAAAAATTCAAAACAGGCAAATGTTTCAAGAAGAGAGTATGAGGAGTTAAGTTTTACTCACGCTCTTTTAAAAAAAAAGGAAAATGGATAAAAGCTCAACCTCAGGGAGTGTTAGACCCATGCAATCTAATCTACAAAAAGTTTCAACTTAGACCAGTCGACTGACCATCAGCAAAATGTCTACAAACAATAAATGCTGACGGGGTTTTTAAGAACTGTGTCTCCTCTACCTGCTGGTGAGACGTAAAGGGGTAACAGCCAATAATGAGAAGAGAAAGGATCTGTGTTTAAAAGTAAAAATGGAGGTACCATTCAGTCCAGCAGGCGCACCATTGGACCTCTCACCTGAGAAGACAGGAATCCAGAAGACACAGGCCGCAAAAGCTGCAGTGCAGCCTTATTCACAATAGCCAAGACAGTGAAGCAATCAAAATATCCAACAAGAGGTGAATGGATAAAGAAGAAGTGGTCCATGTACACAATGGAATATTAGGCATGGAAAACAATGAACCATTGCTCTTTGAGGCACCACAAATGAGTCTGGAGATAATCACGAAACATGAGGTAACTCGGAAACCAAAGACCTGTATTCTATGATATCACTTATAGGCGTTATCTAATAACTGACACAAATGAATATATTTCCACAGAGAAAGACACTCACAGACTTAGAAAACAAACTATGCTCATCTAAAAGGAAAGGTGGGGGGAATGGATAAGTTAAGATTAGTGTTGCTCTATGTATACAAACACATAGTATATACATATCTCAAAAAGACCGACCATCTAGCAAGGGAGGTCTGTGGAACCCTCTGTAACATTTTACATGGGAAGAGGATCTGTACTTGAATAGACATATATAATGTACAAATGAACCAGATTGTGTACACCTAGGACAAACAATATTCTAAGCTTTACCCCAATTAAAAAAAAAATTAAAACCAAGAAGAAATAATGAGACATAAACTTATGGGGGTTTCTCCATGCACATTCCAATTTAATTTACAACCTAGGAACACGACTTCCAGAAAGGCTCTGCTGCCCTCGTTCCCAGATTTGGGAGTGGAGAAATGCTGCCTGCTTGAAGTCACTTCCCACAACAGCAGCTTTAAACCCATTGCTAAAGGTAACTAAATATTCACCAAACTTGCAGTTCAGGAAATGACACCTGCTCTCTAAAAAAATTCTGGGGTGGAAAATCGACCAAAAATTTCAAAATAGGGCAACCTTCCTAGAAGAAAATTTCAAGAGATATATTGTACTCCCAACTGTTTCCTTTTTTTTAACAGAAAAGTAAACGGTGGAGAAAAATGATGAGTTTTACGAATTTTCAAAGACATGCAAACCCAAATTACACAACCCTACCAGCACACAGCAGCCAGTAGGGCCATTAACATACATGCTGCAAACAATAAATGCTAAATCGATTGTGGAGAAATGCATACCCTCGATTCTAAGGGGGACGTGCTAAGAGCCACTAATGAAAACACAAAGAAGGTGCTTTGAAAAGGGAAACACGGTGCTACCAGTCAATCAGTCACACCCACTGCTGGGCCTATCACCTGAGAAAATGAGAATCAAAAAGTCACAGGCTGGCAATCCTGCACTCCAACAATATTTACCATAGCCAACACTTGGAAGCAATGAAAATGTCCATCAACCGAGGAATGCACAAAGTAGAAGTGATCCACGTGCACACTGGGAAATTACTCCAATAAAAACTAAAAATTAAATTAAAAATCCAACAAAAGTAAGGAGACATCAGCTTGTGTGGGTTTGTCTGGGCACACTCCACTCTAATTTATAACCGAGAAACACCACAGGCCGCAAGGGCTTTTCCCTAGTTACCATGGTGGGGACATAGAAAGGCTGCCGCCCTCTGGCATTTACCTGCAAAAGCAGCTTTAAAGCCTGTGCTAATGGTCATTTCATAGGAACAAGTACTGCAGAACTGTAAATGAAACCTGCCCTCAAAATGTCTTGAGGGAGGTAATGGCCAAAACATTTCAAAATGTGACACATATTTTAAGAGAACACTTTGAAGAACTAAGGGGTAATCACAGCTTGAAAAATAAAAAGGACATGCCTTAAAGCTCAATTTCAACGGATTATGAGGCACAGGCGAATTCAACCACAAAGAGGTATCAGCTCACACTTGTCAGAATAACCATCAGCAAGGAAACTACAAACAATAAATGCTGAAGGTGTTGTGGAGAAATGCATACCCTCAACTTCAAGTGGGACGTAACTTGAAAAGGGCCACGAATGAGAACAGAATGGAGGTGCCTTAAAAAGGTAAACATTGAGCTACCGTATGATCCAGCAGGCCCACTCCTCGACCTATAATCTAAGAAGAAAGAATTGGAAAGACACAGGCAGGCAAATCTGCATGGCACAGTATTACAATAGCCAAGATATGGAAGTAACCAAAAAGTCCACCAACAGATGGGTGGACAAAGAAGAACTCCTCCATGTACAGATGGAATATTCGCTAGTGAAAGAAATGAAACAATGCCATTTACAGCACCATACATGAGTCTAGACGTAATCACGCCACCTGTAGTAAGTGAGAAAGCAAAAGACACATATCTTATCATATCACTTTTAGGAGTTACTTAAAAATTGATACCAATGAAGATATTTCCACAGAGAAAGGCAATCACAGATTCATTAAAAAAACTGATGGTTCACCAAATAGAAAGGGATGAGGATTAGATACATTACCATATTGGGGTTAACAGAGATATACATACCATGTGAAATATATAATCACCAAAGACGTACGGAAGACCAGGAGAAGACTACTCAACATTGTGTCATAACCTACATGGGAAAAGGATGCGAGGAAGAATAGATACACGTATATGTGTGAAAGAACCACATCTTGCACACCTAGAACAAACAAACCATTGTAATCAAATTTGCTGGGATAAAAAATAAAAAGTAAATTACAATTATGAACAAGAAGTAATGAGACATAAACATAAAGTGCTTTTTTCCTGGCACATTCCATTCGAATTTACAACCTAGAACACCACTTCCATTAAGGCTCTGTTTCCCCAGTTACCAAATTTGGTAAAGGAGAAATGCTGCCACCTTGTGGCCGTTTCCTGCAAGAGCAGCTTTAAACTCACAGCTAATGGTCACTTAACATTCACAAGGACTCAGGGCTGTAAAGGACACCTGCCCTAAAAAATTGTGCTGAAGTAGGGAATGGACAAAAAAATTCAAAACAGGCAAATGTTTCAAGAAGAGAGTATGAGGAGTTAAGTTTTACTCACACTCTTTTAAAAAAAAAGGAAAATGGATAAAAGCAAAACCTCAGGGAGTGTTAGACCCATGCAATCTAATCTACAAAAAGTTTCAACTTAGACCAGTCGACTGACCATCAGCAAAATGTCTACAAACAATAAATGCTGACGGGGTTTTTAAGAACTGTGTCCCCTCTACCTGCTGGTGAGACGTAAAGGGGTAACAGCCAATAATGAGAACAGAAAGGAGCTGTGTTTAAAAGTAAAAATGGAGGTACCATTCAATCCAGCAGGCGCACCATTGGACCTCTCACCTGAGAAGACAGGAATCGAGAAGACACAGGCCGCAAAAGTTGCAGTGCAGCATTTTTCACAATAGCCAAGAGAGTGAAGCAATCAAAATATCCAACAAGAGGTGAATGGATAAAGAAGAAGTGGTCCATGTACACAATGGAATATTAGCCATGGAAAACAATGAACCATTGCTCTTTGAGGCACCACAAATGTGTCTGGAGATAATCACGAAACATGAGGTAACTCGGAAACCAAAGACCTGTATTCTATCATATCACTTATAGGCGTTATCTAATAACTGACACAAATGAATATATTTCCACAGAGAAAGACACTCACAGACTTAGAAAACAAACTATGCTCATCTAAAAGGAAAGGAGGGGGAATGGATAAGTTAAGATTAGTGTTGCTCTATGTATACAAACACATAGTATATACATATCTCAAAAAGACCGACCATGTAGCAAGGGAGGTCTGTGGAACCCTCTGTAACATTTTACATGGGAAGAGGATCTGTACTTGAATAGACATATATAATGTACAAATGAACCAGATTGTGTACACCTAGGACAGACAATATTCGAAGCCTTACCCCAATTAAAAAAAAAATTTAAAACCAAGAAGAAATAATGAGACATAAACTTATGGGGGTTTCTCCATGCACATTCCAATTTAATTTACAACCTAGGAACACGACTTCCAGAAAGGCTCTGCTGCCCTAGTACCCAGATTTGGGAGTGGAGAAATGCTGCCTGCTTAAGGTCACTTCCCACAACAGCAGCTTTAAACCCAGTGCTAAAGGTCACTAAATATTCACCAAACTTGCAGTTCGGGAAATGACACCTGCTCTCTAAAAAAATTCTGGGGTGGAAAATAGACGAAAAATTTCAAAATAGGGCAACCTTCCAAGAAGAAAATTTCAAGAGATATATTGTACTCCCAACTGTTTCCTTTTTTTTAACAGAAAAGTAAACGGTGGAGAAAAATGATGAGTTTTACGAATTTTCAAAGACATGCAAACCCAAATTACAAAACCCTATCAGCACACAGCAGCCAGTAGGGCCATTAGCATAAATGCAGCAAACAATAAATGCTAAATCGATTGTGGAGAAATAAATACCCTCATTTCTAAGGGGGACTTGGTAAGAGCCACTAATGAAAACACAAAGAAGGTGCTTTGAAAAGGGAAACACGGTGCTACCAGTCAATCAATCACACCCACTGCTGGGCCTATCACCTGAGAAAATGAGAATCAAAAAGTCACAGGCTGGCAATCCTGTACTCCAACAATATTTACCATAGACAACACTTGGAAGCAATGAAAATGTCCATCAACCGAGGAATGCGCAAAGTAGAAGTGGTCCACGTGCACACTGGGGAATTACTCCAATAAAAACTAAAAATTAAATTTAAAAATCCAACAAAAGTAAGGAGACATCAGCTTGTGTGGGTTTGTCCGGGCAAACTCCACTCTAATTTATAACCGAGAAACACCACAGGCCGCAAGGGCTTTTCCCTAGTTACCATGGTGGGGACATAGAAAGGCTGCCGCCCTCTGGCATTTACCTGCAAAAGCAGCTTTAAAGCCTGTGCTAATGGTCATTTCATAGGAACAAGTACTGCAGAACTGTAAATGAAACCTACCCTCAAAATGTCTTGAGGGAGGTAATGGCCAAAACATTTCAAAATGTGACACATACTTTAAGAGAACACTTTGAAGAACTAAGGGGTAATCACAGGTTGAAAAATAAAAAGGACATGCCTTAAAGTTCAATTTCAACGGATTATGAGGCACAGGCGAATTCAACCACAAAGAGGTATCAGCTCACACTTGTCAGAATAACCATCAGCAAGGAAACTACAAACAATAAATGCTGAAGGTGTTGTGGAGAAATGCATACCCTCAACTTCAAATGGGACGTAACTTGAAAAGGGCCACGAATGAGAACAGAATGGAGGTGCCTTAAAAAGGTAAACATTGAGCTACCGTATGATCCAGCAGGCCCACTCCTCGACCTATAATCTAAGAAGAAAGAATTGGAAAGAAACAGGCAGGCAAATCTGCATGTCACAGTATTACAATAGCCAAGATATGGAAGTAACCAAAAAGTCCACAAACAGATGGGTGGACAAAGAAGAACTCCTCCATGTACAGATGGAATATTCGCTAGTGAAAAAAATGAAACAATGCCATTTACAGCACCATACATGAGTCTAGACGTAATCACGCCACCTGTAGTAAGTGAGAAAGCAAAAGACACATATCCTATCATATCTCTTTTAGGAGTTACTTAAAAATTGATACCAATGAAGATATTTCCACAGAGAAAGGCAATCACAGATTCATTAAAAAAACTGATGGTTCACGAAATAGAAACGGATGAGGATTGCATACATTACCATATTGGGGTTAACAGAGATATACATACCATGTGAAATATGTAATCACCAAAGACGTACGGAAGACCAGGAGAAGACTACTCAACAGTGTGTCATAACCTACATGGGAAAAGGATGCGAGGAAGAATAGATACACGTATATGTGTGAAAGAACCACATCTTGCACACCTAGAACAAACAAACCATTGTAATCAAATTTGCTGGGATAAAAAATAAAAAGTAAATTACAATTATGAACAAGAAGTAATGAGACATAAACATAAAGTGCGTTTTTCCTGGCACATTCCATTCGAATTTACAACCTAGAACACCACTTCCATTAAGGCTCTGTTTCCCCAGTTACGAAATTTGGTAAAGGAGAAATGCTGCCACCTTGTGGCCGTTTCCTGCAAGAGCAGCTTTAAACTCACAGCTAATGGTCACTTAACATTCACAAGGACTCAGGGCTGTAAAGGACACCTGCCCTAAAAAATTGTGCTGAAGTAGGGAATGGACAAAAAAATTCAAAACAGGCAAATGTTTCAAGATGAGAGTATGAAGAGTTAAGTTTTACTCACGCTCTTTTAAAAAAAAAAGGAAAATGCATAAAAGCTCAACCTCAGGGAGTGTTTGACCCAGGCAATCTAATCTACAAAAAGTTTCAACTTAGACCAGTCGACTGACCATCAGCAAAATGTCTACAAACAATAAATGCTGACGGGGTTTTTAAGAACTGTGTCCCCTCTACCTGCTGGTGAGACGTAAAGGGGTAACAGCCAATAATGAGAACAGAAAGGAGCTGTGTTTAAAAGTAAAAATGGAGGTACCATTCAGTCCAGCAGGCGCACCATTGGACCTCTCACCTGAGAAGACAAGAATCGAGAAGACACAGGCCGCAAAACCTGCAGTGCATCCTTATTCACAATAGCCAAGACAGTGAAGCAATCAAAATATCCAACAAGAGGTGAATGGATAAAGAAGAAGTGGTCCATGTACACAATGGAATATTAGCCATGGAAAACAATGAACCATTGCTCTTTGAGGCACCACAAATGAGTCTGGAGATAATCACGAAACATGAGGTAACTCGGAAACCAAAGACCTGTATTCTATGATATCACTTATAGGCGTTATCTAATAACTGACACAAATGAATATATTTCCACAGAGAAAGACACTCACAGACTTAGAAAACAAACTATGCTCATCTAAAAGGAAAGGTGGGGGGAATGGATAAGTTAAGATTAGTGTTGCTCTATGTATACAAACACATAGTATATACATATCACAAAAAGACCGACCATGTAGCAAGGGAGGTCTGTGGAACCCTCTGTAACATTTTACATGGGAAGAGGATCTGTACTTGAATAGACATATATAATGTACAAATGAACCAGATTGTGTACACCTAGGACAAACAATATTCTAAGCTTTACCCCAATTAAAAAAAAAATTAAAACCAAGAAGAAATAATGAGACATAAACTTATGGGGGTTTCTCCATGCACATTCCAATTTAATTTACAACCTAGGAACACGACTTCCAGAAAGGCTCTGCTGCCCTAGTACCCAGATTTGGGAGTGGAGAAATGCTGCCTGCTTGAGGTCACTTCCCACAACAGCAGCTTTAAACCCATTGACAAAGGTCACTAAATATTCACCAAACTTGCAGTTCGGGAAATGACACCTGCTCTCTAAAAAAATTCTGGGGTGGAAAATAGACGAAAAATTTCAAAATAGGGCAACCTTCCAAGAAGAAAATTTCAAGAGATATATTGTACTCCCAACTGTTTCCTTTTTTTTAACAGAAGAGTAAACGGTGGAGAAAAATGATGAGTTTTACGAATTTTCAAAGACATGGAAACCCAAATTACAAAACCCTATCAGCACACAGCAGCCAGTAGGGCCATTAACATACATGCTGCAAACAATAAATGCTAAATCGATTGTGGAGAAATGCATACCCTCGATTCTAAGGGGGACGTGGTAAGAGCCACTAATGAAAACACAAAGAAGGTGTTTTGAAAAGGGAAACACGGTGCTACCAGTCAATCAGTCACACCCACTGTTGGGCCTATCAAATGAGAAAATGAGAATCAAAAAGTCACAGGCTGGCAATCCCGCACTCCAACAATATTTACCATAGCCAACACTTGGAAGCAATGAAAATGTCCATCAACTGAGGAATGCGCAAAGTAGAAGTTGTCCACGTGCACACTGGGGAATTACTCCTATAAAAACTAAAAATTAAATTTAAAAATCCAACAAAAGTAAGGAGACATCAGCTTGTGTGGGTTTGTCCGGGCACACTCCACTCTAATTTATAACCGAGAAACACCACAGGCCGCAAGGGCTTTTCCCTAGTTACCATGGTGGGGACATAGAAAGGCTGCCGCGCTCTGGCATTTACCTGCAAAAGCAGCTTTAAAGCCTGTGCTAATGGTCATTTCATAGGAACAAGTACTGCAGAACTGTAAATGAAACCTACCCTCAAAATGTCTTGAGGGAGGTAATGGCCAAAACATTTCAAAATGTGACACATACTTTAAGAGAACACTTTGAAGAACTAAGGGGTAATCACAGGTTGAAAAATAAAAAGGACATGCCTTAAGCTCAATTTCAACGGAATATGAGGCACAGGCGAATTCAACCACAAAGAGGTATCAGCTCACACTTGTCAGAATAACCATCAGCAAGGAAACTACAAACAATAAATGCTGAAGGTGTTGTGGAGAAATGCATACCCTCAACTTCAAGTGGGACGTAACTTGAAAAGGGCCACGAATGAGAACAGAATGGAGGTGCCTTAAAAAGGTAAACATTGAGCTACCGTATGATCCAGCAGGCCCACTCCTCGACCTATAATCTAAGAAGAAAGAATTGGAAAGACACAGGCAGGCAAATCTGCATGGCACAGTATTACAATAGCCAAGATATGGAAGTAACCAAAAAGTCCACCAACAGATGGGTGGACAAAGAACTCCTCCATGTACAGATGGAATATTCGCTAGTGAAAAAAATGAAACAATGCCATTTACAGCACCATACATGAGTCTAGACGTAATCACGCCACCTGTAGTAAGTGAGAAAGCAAAAGACACATATCCTATCATATCACTTTTAGGAGTTACTTAAAAATTGATACCAATGAAGATATTTCCACAGAGAAAGGCAATCACAGATTCATTAAAAAAACTGATGGTTCACCAAATAGAAAGGGATGAGGATTGGATACATTACCATATTGGGGTTAACAGAGATATACATACCATGTGAAATATATAATCACCAAAGACGTACGGAAGACCAGGAGAAGACTACTCAACATTGTGTCATAACCTACATGGGAAAAGGATGCGAGGAAGAATAGATACACGTATATGTGTGAAAGAACCACATCTTGCACACCTAGAACAAACAAACCATTGTAATCAAATTTGCTGGGATAAAAAATAAAAAGTAAATTACAATTATGAACAAGAAGTAATGAGACATAAACATAAAGTGCTTTTTTCCTGGCACATTCCATTCGAATTTACAACCTAGAACACCACTTCCATTAAGGCTCTGTTTCCCCAGTTACCAAATTTGGTAAAGGAGAAATGCTGCCACCTTGTGGCCGTTTCCTGCAAGAGCAGCTTTAAACTCACAGCTAATGGTCACTTAACATTCACAAGGACTCAGGGCTGTAAAGGACACCTGCCCTAAAAAATTGTGCTGAAGTAGGAAATGGACAAAAAAATTCAAAACAGGCAAATGTTTCAAGAAGAGAGTATGAGGAGTTAAGTTTTACTCACGCTCTTTTAAAAAAAAAGGAAAATGGATAAAAGCAAAACCTCAGGGAGTGTTAGACCCATGCAATCTAATCTACAAAAAGTTTCAACTTAGACCAGTCGACTGACCATCAGCAAAATGTCTACAAACAATAAATGCTGACGGGGTTTTTAAGAACTGTGTCCCCTCTACCTGCTGGTGAGACGTAAAGGGGTAACAGCCAATAATGAGAAGAGAAAGGAGCTGTGTTTAAAAGTAAAAATGGAGGTACCATTCAATCCAGCAGGCGCACCATTGGACCTCTCACCTGAGAAGACAGGAATCGAGAAGACACAGGCCGCAAAACTGCAGTGCAGCCTTATTCACATTAGGCAAGACAGTGAAGCAATCAAAATATCCAACAAGAGGTGAATGGATAAAGAAGAAGTGGTCCATGTACACAATGGAATATTAGCCATGGAAAACAATGAACCATTGCTCTTTGAGGCACCACAAATGAGTCTGGAGATAATCACGAAACATGAGGTAACTCGGAAACCAAAGACCTGTATTCTATGATATCACTTATAGGCGTTATCTAATAACTGACACAAATGAATATATTTCCACAGAGAAAGACACTCACAGACTTCGAAAAAAAAATATGCTCATCTAAAAGGAAAGGTGAGGGGAATGGATAAGTTAAGATTAGTGTTGCTATAAGTATACAAACACATAGTATATACATATCTCAAAAAGACCGACCATGTAGCAAGGGAGGTCTGTGGAACCCTCTGTAACATTTTACATGGGAAGAGGATCTGTACTTGAATAGACATATATAATGTACAAATGAACCAGATTGTGTACACCTAGGACAGACAATATTCGAAGCTTTACCCCAATTAAAAAAAAATTTAAAACCAAGAAGAAATAATGAGACATAAACTTATGGGGGTTTCTCCAGGCACATTCCAATTTAATTTACAACCTAGGAACACGACTTCCAGAAAGGCTCTGCTGCCCTAGTACCCAGATTTGGGAGTGGAGAAATGCTGCCTACTTGAGGCCACTTCCCACAACAGTAGCTTTAAACCCATTGCTAATGGTCACTAAATATTCACCAAACTAGCAGTTCGGGAAATGACACCTGCTCTCTAAAAAAATTCTGAGGTGGAAAATCGACCAAAAATTTCAAAATAGGGCAATCTTCCAAGAAGACATTTTCAAGAGATATATTGTACTCCCAACTGTTTCCTTTTTTTTAACAGAAAAGAAAACGGTGGAGAAACATGATGAGTTTTACGAATTTTCAAAGACATGCAAACCCAAATTACAAAACCCTATCAGCATACAGCAGCCAGTAGGGCCATTAGCATAAAGGCAGCAAACAATAAATGCTAAATCGATTGTGGAGAAATGCATACCCTCGATTCTAAGGGGGACGTGGTAAGAGCCACTAATGAAAACACAAAGAAGGTGCTTTGAAAAGGGAAACACGGTGCTACCAGTCAATCAATCACACCCACTGTTGGGCCTATCAACTGAGAAAATGAGAATCAAAAAGTCACAGGCTGGCAATCCTGCACTCCAACAATATTTACCATAGCCAACACTTGGAAGCAATGAAAATGTCCATCAACTGAGGAAGGCGCAAAGTAGAAGTGGTCCACGTGCACACTGGGGAATTACTCCAATAAAAACTAAAAATTAAATTTAAAAATCCAACAAAAGTAAGGAGACATCAGCTTGTGTGGGTTTGTCCGGGCACACTCCACTCTAATTTATAACCGAGAAACACCACAGGCCGCAAGGGCTTTTCCCTAGTTACCATGGTGGGGACATAGAAAGGCTGCCGCGCTCTGGCATTTACCTGCAAAAGCAGCTTTAAAGCCTGTGCTAATGGTCATTTCATAGGAACAAGTACTGCAGAACTGTAAATGAAACCTACCCTCAAAATGTCTTGAGGGAGGTAATGGCCAAAACATTTCAAAATGTGACACATACTTTAAGAGAACACTTTGAAGAACTAAGGGGTAATCACAGGTTGAAAAATAAAAAGGACATGCCTTAAAGCTCAATTTCAACGGATTATGAGGCACAGGCGAATTCAACCACAAAGAGGTATCAGCTCACACTTGTCAGAATAACCATCAGCAAGGAAACTACAAACAATAAATGCTGAAGGTGTTGTGGAGAAATGCATACCCTCAACTTCAAGTGGGACGTAACTTGAAAAGGGCCACGAATGAGAACAGAATGGAGGTGCCTTAAAAAGGTAAACATTGAGCTACCGTATGATCCAGCAGGCCCACTCCTCGACCTATAATCTAAGAAGAAAGAATTGGAAAGACACAGGCAGGCAAATCTGCATGGCACAGTATTACAATAGCCAAGATATGGAAGTAACCAAAAAGTCCACCAACAGATGGGTGGACAAAGAAGAACTCCTCCATGTACAGATGGAATATTCGCTAGTGAAAGAAATGAAACAATGCCATTTACAGCACCATACATGAGTCTAGACGTAATCACGCCACCTGTAGTAAGTGAGAAAGCAAAAGACACATATCTTATCATATCACTTTTAGGAGTTACTTAAAAATTGATACCAATGAAGATATTTCCACAGAGAAAGGCAATCACAGATTCATTAAAAAAACTGATGGTTCACCAAATAGAAAGGGATGAGGATTAGATACATTACCATATTGGGGTTAACAGAGATATACATACCATGTGAAATATATAATCACCAAAGACGTACGGAAGACCAGGAGAAGACTACTCAACATTGTGTCATAACCTACATGGGAAAAGGATGCGAGGAAGAATAGATACACGTATATGTGTGAAAGAACCACATCTTGCACACCTAGAACAAACAAACCATTGTAATCAAATTTGCTGGGATAAAAAATAAAAAGTAAATTACAATTATGAACAAGAAGTAATGAGACATAAACATAAAGTGCTTTTTTCCTGGCACATTCCATTCGAATTTACAACCTAGAACACCACTTCCATTAAGGCTCTGTTTCCCCAGTTACCAAATTTGGTAAAGGAGAAATGCTGCCACCTTGTGGCCGTTTCCTGCAAGAGCAGCTTTAAACTCACAGCTAATGGTCACTTAACATTCACAAGGACTCAGGGCTGTAAAGGACACCTGCCCTAAAAAATTGTGCTGAAGTAGGGAATGGACAAAAAAATTCAAAACAGGCAAATGTTTCAAGAAGAGAGTATGAGGAGTTAAGTTTTACTCACACTCTTTTAAAAAAAAAGGAAAATGGATAAAAGCAAAACCTCAGGGAGTGTTAGACCCATGCAATCTAATCTACAAAAAGTTTCAACTTAGACCAGTCGACTGACCATCAGCAAAATGTCTACAAACAATAAATGCTGACGGGGTTTTTAAGAACTGTGTCCCCTCTACCTGCTGGTGAGACGTAAAGGGGTAACAGCCAATAATGAGAACAGAAAGGAGCTGTGTTTAAAAGTAAAAATGGAGGTACCATTCAATCCAGCAGGCGCACCATTGGACCTCTCACCTGAGAAGACAGGAATCGAGAAGACACAGGCCGCAAAAGTTGCAGTGCAGCATTTTTCACAATAGCCAAGAGAGTGAAGCAATCAAAATATCCAACAAGAGGTGAATGGATAAAGAAGAAGTGGTCCATGTACACAATGGAATATTAGCCATGGAAAACAATGAACCATTGCTCTTTGAGGCACCACAAATGTGTCTGGAGATAATCACGAAACATGAGGTAACTCGGAAACCAAAGACCTGTATTCTATCATATCACTTATAGGCGTTATCTAATAACTGACACAAATGAATATATTTCCACAGAGAAAGACACTCACAGACTTAGAAAACAAACTATGCTCATCTAAAAGGAAAGGAGGGGGAATGGATAAGTTAAGATTAGTGTTGCTCTATGTATACAAACACATAGTATATACATATCTCAAAAAGACCGACCATGTAGCAAGGGAGGTCTGTGGAACCCTCTGTAACATTTTACATGGGAAGAGGATCTGTACTTGAATAGACATATATAATGTACAAATGAACCAGATTGTGTACACCTAGGACAGACAATATTCGAAGCCTTACCCCAATTAAAAAAAAAATTTAAAACCAAGAAGAAATAATGAGACATAAACTTATGGGGGTTTCTCCATGCACATTCCAATTTAATTTACAACCTAGGAACACGACTTCCAGAAAGGCTCTGCTGCCCTAGTACCCAGATTTGGGAGTGGAGAAATGCTGCCTGCTTAAGGTCACTTCCCACAACAGCAGCTTTAAACCCAGTGCTAAAGGTCACTAAATATTCACCAAACTTGCAGTTCGGGAAATGACACCTGCTCTCTAAAAAAATTCTGGGGTGGAAAATAGACGAAAAATTTCAAAATAGGGCAACCTTCCAAGAAGAAAATTTCAAGAGATATATTGTACTCCCAACTGTTTCCTTTTTTTTAACAGAAAAGTAAACGGTGGAGAAAAATGATGAGTTTTACGAATTTTCAAAGACATGCAAACCCAAATTACAAAACCCTATCAGCACACAGCAGCCAGTAGGGCCATTAGCATAAATGCAGCAAACAATAAATGCTAAATCGATTGTGGAGAAATAAATACCCTCATTTCTAAGGGGGACTTGGTAAGAGCCACTAATGAAAACACAAAGAAGGTGCTTTGAAAAGGGAAACACGGTGCTACCAGTCAATCAATCACACCCACTGCTGGGCCTATCACCTGAGAAAATGAGAATCAAAAAGTCACAGGCTGGCAATCCTGTACTCCAACAATATTTACCATAGACAACACTTGGAAGCAATGAAAATGTCCATCAACCGAGGAATGCGCAAAGTAGAAGTGGTCCACGTGCACACTGGGGAATTACTCCAATAAAAACTAAAAATTAAATTTAAAAATCCAACAAAAGTAAGGAGACATCAGCTTGTGTGGGTTTGTCCGGGCAAACTCCACTCTAATTTATAACCGAGAAACACCACAGGCCGCAAGGGCTTTTCCCTAGTTACCATGGTGGGGACATAGAAAGGCTGCCGCCCTCTGGCATTTACCTGCAAAAGCAGCTTTAAAGCCTGTGCTAATGGTCATTTCATAGGAACAAGTACTGCAGAACTGTAAATGAAACCTACCCTCAAAATGTCTTGAGGGAGGTAATGGCCAAAACATTTCAAAATGTGACACATACTTTAAGAGAACACTTTGAAGAACTAAGGGGTAATCACAGGTTGAAAAATAAAAAGGACATGCCTTAAAGTTCAATTTCAACGGATTATGAGGCACAGGCGAATTCAACCACAAAGAGGTATCAGCTCACACTTGTCAGAATAACCATCAGCAAGGAAACTACAAACAATAAATGCTGAAGGTGTTGTGGAGAAATGCATACCCTCAACTTCAAATGGGACGTAACTTGAAAAGGGCCACGAATGAGAACAGAATGGAGGTGCCTTAAAAAGGTAAACATTGAGCTACCGTATGATCCAGCAGGCCCACTCCTCGACCTATAATCTAAGAAGAAAGAATTGGAAAGAAACAGGCAGGCAAATCTGCATGTCACAGTATTACAATAGCCAAGATATGGAAGTAACCAAAAACTCCACAAACACATGGGTGGACAAAGAAGAACTCCTCCATGTACAGATGGAATATTCGCTAGTGAAAAAAATGAAACAATGCCATTTACAGCACCATACATGAGTCTAGACGTAATCACGCCACCTGTAGTAAGTGAGAAAGCAAAAGTCACATATCCTATCATATCTCTTTTAGGAGTTACTTAAAAATTGATAAAAATGAAGATATTTCCACAGAGAAAGGCAATCACAGATTCATTAAAAAAACTGATGGTTCACGAAATAGAAACGGATGAGGATTGCATACATTACCATATTGGGGTTAACAGAGATATACATACCATGTGAAATATGTAATCACCAAAGACGTACGGAAGACCAGGAGAAGACTACTCAACAGTGTGTCATAACCTACATGGGAAAAGGATGCGAGGAAGAATAGATACACGTATATGTGTGAAAGAACCACATCTTGCACACCTAGAACAAACAAACCATTGTAATCAAATTTGCTGGGATCAAAAATAAAAAGTAAATTACAATTATGAACAAGAAGTAATGAGACATAAACATAAAGTGCTTTTTTCCTGGCACATTCCATTCGAATTTACAACCTAGAACACCACTTCCATTAAGGCTCTGTTTCCCCAGTTACCAAATTTGGTAAAGGAGAAATGCTGCCACCTTGTGGCCGTTTCCTGCAAGAGCAGCTTTAAACTCACAGCTAATGGTCACTTAACATTCACAAGGACTCAGGGCTGTAAAGGACACCTGCCCTAAAAAATTGTGCTGAAGTAGGGAATGGACAAAAAAATTCAAAACAGGCAAATGTTTCAAGAAGAGAGTATGAGGAGTTAAGTTTTACTCACACTCTTTTAAAAAAAAAGGAAAATGGATAAAAGCAAAACCTCAGGGAGTGTTAGACCCATGCAATCTAATCTACAAAAAGTTTCAACTTAGACCAGTCGACTGACCATCAGCAAAATGTCTACAAACAATAAATGCTGACGGGGTTTTTAAGAACTGTGTCCCCTCTACCTGCTGGTGAGACGTAAAGGGGTAACAGCCAATAATGAGAAGAGAAAGGATCTGTGTTTAAAAGTAAAAATGGAGGTACCATTCAGTCCAGCAGGCGCACCATTGGACCTCTCACCTGAGAAGACAAGAATCCAGAAGACACAGGCCGCAAAAGCTGCAGTGCAGCCTTATTCACAATAGCCAAGACAGTGAAGCAATCAAAATATCCAACAAGAGGTGAATGGATAAAGAAGAAGTGGTCCATGTACACAATGGAATATTAGGCATGGAAAACAATGAACCATTGCTCTTTGAGGCACCACAAATGAGTCTGGAGATAATCACGAAACATGAGGTAACTCGGAAACCAAAGACCTGTATTCTATGATATCACTTATAGGCGTTATCTAATAACTGACACAAATGAATATATTTCCACAGAGAAAGACACTCACAGACTTAGAAAACAAACTATGCTCATCTAAAAGGAAAGGTGGGGGGAATGGATAAGTTAAGATTAGTGTTGCTCTATGTATACAAACACATAGTATATACATATCTCAAAAAGACCGACCATCTAGCAAGGGAGGTCTGTGGAACCCTCTGTAACATTTTACATGGGAAGAGGATCTGTACTTGAATAGACATATATAATGTACAAATGAACCAGATTGTGTACACCTAGGACAAACAATATTCTAAGCTTTACCCCAATTAAAAAAAAAATTAAAACCAAGAAGAAATAATGAGACATAAACTTATGGGGGTTTCTCCATGCACATTCCAATTTAATTTACAACCTAGGAACACGACTTCCAGAAAGGCTCTGCTGCCCTAGTACCCAGATTTGGGAGTGGAGAAATGCTGCCTGCTTGAGGTCACTTCCCACAACAGCAGCTTTAAACCCATTGACAAAGGTCACTAAATATTCACCAAACTTGCAGTTCGGGAAATGACACCTGCTCTCTAAAAAAATTCTGGGGTGGAAAATAGACGAAAAATTTCAAAATAGGGCAACCTTCCAAGAAGAAAATTTCAAGAGATATATTGTACTCCCAACTGTTTCCTTTTTTTTAACAGAAGAGTAAACGGTGGAGAAAAATGATGAGTTTTACGAATTTTCAAAGACATGGAAACCCAAATTACAAAACCCTATCAGCACACAGCAGCCAGTAGGGCCATTAACATACATGCTGCAAACAATAAATGCTAAATCGATTGTGGAGAAATGCATACCCTCGATTCTAAGGGGGACGTGGTAAGAGCCACTAATGAAAACACAAAGAAGGTGTTTTGAAAAGGGAAACACGGTGCTACCAGTCAATCAGTCACACCCACTGTTGGGCCTATCAAATGAGAAAATGAGAATCAAAAAGTCACAGGCTGGCAATCCCGCACTCCAACAATATTTACCATAGCCAACACTTGGAAGCAATGAAAATGTCCATCAACTGAGGAATGCGCAAAGTAGAAGTTGTCCACGTGCACACTGGGGAATTACTCCTATAAAAACTAAAAATTAAATTTAAAAATCCAACAAAAGTAAGGAGACATCAGCTTGTGTGGGTTTGTCCGGGCACACTCCACTCTAATTTATAACCGAGAAACACCACAGGCCGCAAGGGCTTTTCCCTAGTTACCATGGTGGGGACATAGAAAGGCTGCCGCGCTCTGGCATTTACCTGCAAAAGCAGCTTTAAAGCCTGTGCTAATGGTCATTTCATAGGAACAAGTACTGCAGAACTGTAAATGAAACCTACCCTCAAAATGTCTTGAGGGAGGTAATGGCCAAAACATTTCAAAATGTGACACATACTTTAAGAGAACACTTTGAAGAACTAAGGGGTAATCACAGGTTGAAAAATAAAAAGGACATGCCTTAAGCTCAATTTCAACGGAATATGAGGCACAGGCGAATTCAACCACAAAGAGGTATCAGCTCACACTTGTCAGAATAACCATCAGCAAGGAAACTACAAACAATAAATGCTGAAGGTGTTGTGGAGAAATGCATACCCTCAACTTCAAGTGGGACGTAACTTGAAAAGGGCCACGAATGAGAACAGAATGGAGGTGCCTTAAAAAGGTAAACATTGAGCTACCGTATGATCCAGCAGGCCCACTCCTCGACCTATAATCTAAGAAGAAAGAATTGGAAAGACACAGGCAGGCAAATCTGCATGGCACAGTATTACAATAGCCAAGATATGGAAGTAACCAAAAAGTCCACCAACAGATGGGTGGACAAAGAAGAACTCCTCCATGTACAGATGGAATATTCGCTAGTGAAAGAAATGAAACAATGCCATTTACAGCACCATACATGAGTCTAGACGTAATCACGCCACCTGTAGTAAGTGAGAAAGCAAAAGACACATATCTTATCATATCACTTTTAGGAGTTACTTAAAAATTGATACCAATGAAGATATTTCCACAGAGAAAGGCAATCACAGATTCATTAAAAAAACTGATGGTTCACCAAATAGAAAGGGATGAGGATTAGATACATTACCATATTGGGGTTAACAGAGATATACATACCATGTGAAATATATAATCACCAAAGACGTACGGAAGACCAGGAGAAGACTACTCAACATTGTGTCATAACCTACATGGGAAAAGGATGCGAGGAAGAATAGATACACGTATATGTGTGAAAGAACCACATCTTGCACACCTAGAACAAACAAACCATTGTAATCAAATTTGCTGGGATAAAAAATAAAAAGTAAATTACAATTATGAACAAGAAGTAATGAGACATAAACATAAAGTGCTTTTTTCCTGGCACATTCCATTCGAATTTACAACCTAGAACACCACTTCCATTAAGGCTCTGTTTCCCCAGTTACCAAATTTGGTAAAGGAGAAATGCTGCCACCTTGTGGCCGTTTCCTGCAAGAGCAGCTTTAAACTCACAGCTAATGGTCACTTAACATTCACAAGGACTCAGGGCTGTAAAGGACACCTGCCCTAAAAAATTGTGCTGAAGTAGGGAATGGACAAAAAAATTCAAAACAGGCAAATGTTTCAAGAAGAGAGTATGAGGAGTTAAGTTTTACTCACACTCTTTTAAAAAAAAAGGAAAATGGATAAAAGCAAAACCTCAGGGAGTGTTAGACCCATGCAATCTAATCTACAAAAAGTTTCAACTTAGACCAGTCGACTGACCATCAGCAAAATGTCTACAAACAATAAATGCTGACGGGGTTTTTAAGAACTGTGTCCCCTCTACCTGCTGGTGAGACGTAAAGGGGTAACAGCCAATAATGAGAACAGAAAGGAGCTGTGTTTAAAAGTAAAAATGGAGGTACCATTCAATCCAGCAGGCGCACCATTGGACCTCTCACCTGAGAAGACAGGAATCGAGAAGACACAGGCCGCAAAAGTTGCAGTGCAGCATTTTTCACAATAGCCAAGAGAGTGAAGCAATCAAAATATCCAACAAGAGGTGAATGGATAAAGAAGAAGTGGTCCATGTACACAATGGAATATTAGCCATGGAAAACAATGAACCATTGCTCTTTGAGGCACCACAAATGTGTCTGGAGATAATCACGAAACATGAGGTAACTCGGAAACCAAAGACCTGTATTCTATCATATCACTTATAGGCGTTATCTAATAACTGACACAAATGAATATATTTCCACAGAGAAAGACACTCACAGACTTAGAAAACAAACTATGCTCATCTAAAAGGAAAGGAGGGGGAATGGATAAGTTAAGATTAGTGTTGCTCTATGTATACAAACACATAGTATATACATATCTCAAAAAGACCGACCATGTAGCAAGGGAGGTCTGTGGAACCCTCTGTAACATTTTACATGGGAAGAGGATCTGTACTTGAATAGACATATATAATGTACAAATGAACCAGATTGTGTACACCTAGGACAGACAATATTCGAAGCCTTACCCCAATTAAAAAAAAAATTTAAAACCAAGAAGAAATAATGAGACATAAACTTATGGGGGTTTCTCCATGCACATTCCAATTTAATTTACAACCTAGGAACACGACTTCCAGAAAGGCTCTGCTGCCCTAGTACCCAGATTTGGGAGTGGAGAAATGCTGCCTGCTTAAGGTCACTTCCCACAACAGCAGCTTTAAACCCAGTGCTAAAGGTCACTAAATATTCACCAAACTTGCAGTTCGGGAAATGACACCTGCTCTCTAAAAAAATTCTGGGGTGGAAAATAGACGAAAAATTTCAAAATAGGGCAACCTTCCAAGAAGAAAATTTCAAGAGATATATTGTACTCCCAACTGTTTCCTTTTTTTTAACAGAAAAGTAAACGGTGGAGAAAAATGATGAGTTTTACGAATTTTCAAAGACATGCAAACCCAAATTACAAAACCCTATCAGCACACAGCAGCCAGTAGGGCCATTAGCATAAATGCAGCAAACAATAAATGCTAAATCGATTGTGGAGAAATAAATACCCTCATTTCTAAGGGGGACTTGGTAAGAGCCACTAATGAAAACACAAAGAAGGTGCTTTGAAAAGGGAAACACGGTGCTACCAGTCAATCAATCACACCCACTGCTGGGCCTATCACCTGAGAAAATGAGAATCAAAAAGTCACAGGCTGGCAATCCTGTACTCCAACAATATTTACCATAGACAACACTTGGAAGCAATGAAAATGTCCATCAACCGAGGAATGCGCAAAGTAGAAGTGGTCCACGTGCACACTGGGGAATTACTCCAATAAAAACTAAAAATTAAATTTAAAAATCCAACAAAAGTAAGGAGACATCAGCTTGTGTGGGTTTGTCCGGGCAAACTCCACTCTAATTTATAACCGAGAAACACCACAGGCCGCAAGGGCTTTTCCCTAGTTACCATGGTGGGGACATAGAAAGGCTGCCGCCCTCTGGCATTTACCTGCAAAAGCAGCTTTAAAGCCTGTGCTAATGGTCATTTCATAGGAACAAGTACTGCAGAACTGTAAATGAAACCTACCCTCAAAATGTCTTGAGGGAGGTAATGGCCAAAACATTTCAAAATGTGACACATACTTTAAGAGAACACTTTGAAGAACTAAGGGGTAATCACAGGTTGAAAAATAAAAAGGACATGCCTTAAAGTTCAATTTCAACGGATTATGAGGCACAGGCGAATTCAACCACAAAGAGGTATCAGCTCACACTTGTCAGAATAACCATCAGCAAGGAAACTACAAACAATAAATGCTGAAGGTGTTGTGGAGAAATGCATACCCTCAACTTCAAATGGGACGTAACTTGAAAAGGGCCACGAATGAGAACAGAATGGAGGTGCCTTAAAAAGGTAAACATTGAGCTACCGTATGATCCAGCAGGCCCACTCCTCGACCTATAATCTAAGAAGAAAGAATTGGAAAGAAACAGGCAGGCAAATCTGCATGTCACAGTATTACAATAGCCAAGATATGGAAGTAACCAAAAAGTCCACAAACACATGGGTGGACAAAGAAGAACTCCTCCATGTACAGATGGAATATTCGCTAGTGAAAAAAATGAAACAATGCCATTTACAGCACCATACATGAGTCTAGACGTAATCACGCCACCTGTAGTAAGTGAGAAAGCAAAAGACACATATCCTATCATATCTCTTTTAGGAGTTACTTAAAAATTGATAAAAATGAAGATATTTCCACAGAGAAAGGCAATCACAGATTCATTAAAAAAACTGATGGTTCACCAAATAGAAACGGATGAGGATTGCATACATTACCATATTGGGGTTAACAGAGATATACATACCATGTGAAATATATAATCACCAAAGACGTACGGAAGACCAGGAGAAGACTACTCAACAGTGTGTCATAACCTACATGGGAAAAGGATGCGAGGAAGAATAGATACACGTATATGTGTGAAAGAACCACATCTTGCACACCTAGAACAAACAAACCATTGTAATCAAATTTGCTGGGATCAAAAATAAAAAGTAAATTACAATTATGAACAAGAAGTAATGAGACATAAACATAAAGTGCTTTTTTCCTGGCACATTCCATTCGAATTTACAACCTAGAACACCACTTCCATTAAGGCTCTGTTTCCCCAGTTACCAAATTTGGTAAAGGAGAAATGCTGCCACCTTGTGGCCGTTTCCTGCAAGAGCAGCTTTAAACTCACAGCTAATGGTCACTTAACATTCACAAGGACTCAGGGCTGTAAAGGACACCTGCCCTAAAAAATTGTGCTGAAGTAGGAAATGGACAAAAAAATTCAAAACAGGCAAATGTTTCAAGAAGAGAGTATGAGGAGTTAAGTTTTACTCACGCTCTTTTAAAAAAAAAGGAAAATGGATAAAAGCTCAACCTCAGGGAGTGTTAGACCCATGCAATCTAATCTACAAAAAGTTTCAACTTAGACCAGTCGACTGACCATCAGCAAAATGTCTACAAACAATAAATGCTGACGGGGTTTTTAAGAACTGTGTCCCCTCTACCTGCTGGTGAGACGTAAAGGGGTAACAGCCAATAATGAGAAGAGAAAGGATCTGTGTTTAAAAGTAAAAATGGAGGTACCATTCAGTCCAGCAGGCGCACCATTGGACCTCTCACCTGAGAAGACAAGAATCCAGAAGACACAGGCCGCAAAAGCTGCAGTGCAGCCTTATTCACAATAGCCAAGACAGTGAAGCAATCAAAATATCCAACAAGAGGTGAATGGATAAAGAAGAAGTGGTCCATGTACACAATGGAATATTAGGCATGGAAAACAATGAACCATTGCTCTTTGAGGCACCACAAATGAGTCTGGAGATAATCACGAAACATGAGGTAACTCGGAAACCAAAGACCTGTATTCTATGATATCACTTATAGGCGTTATCTAATAACTGACACAAATGAATATATTTCCACAGAGAAAGACACTCACAGACTTAGAAAACAAACTATGCTCATCTAAAAGGAAAGGTGGGGGGAATGGATAAGTTAAGATTAGTGTTGCTCTATGTATACAAACACATAGTATATACATATCTCAAAAAGACCGACCATCTAGCAAGGGAGGTCTGTGGAACCCTCTGTAACATTTTACATGGGAAGAGGATCTGTACTTGAATAGACATATATAATGTACAAATGAACCAGATTGTGTACACCTAGGACAAACAATATTCTAAGCTTTACCCCAATTAAAAAAAAAATTAAAACCAAGAAGAAATAATGAGACATAAACTTATGGGGGTTTCTCCATGCACATTCCAATTTAATTTACAACCTAGGAACACGACTTCCAGAAAGGCTCTGCTGCCCTAGTACCCAGATTTGGGAGTGGAGAAATGCTGCCTGCTTGAGGTCACTTCCCACAACAGCAGCTTTAAACCCATTGACAAAGGTCACTAAATATTCACCAAACTTGCAGTTCGGGAAATGACACCTGCTCTCTAAAAAAATTCTGGGGTGGAAAATAGACGAAAAATTTCAAAATAGGGCAACCTTCCAAGAAGAAAATTTCAAGAGATATATTGTACTCCCAACTGTTTCCTTTTTTTTAACAGAAGAGTAAACGGTGGAGAAAAATGATGAGTTTTACGAATTTTCAAAGACATGGAAACCCAAATTACAAAACCCTATCAGCACACAGCAGCCAGTAGGGCCATTAACATACATGCTGCAAACAATAAATGCTAAATCGATTGTGGAGAAATGCATACCCTCGATTCTAAGGGGGACGTGGTAAGAGCCACTAATGAAAACACAAAGAAGGTGTTTTGAAAAGGGAAACACGGTGCTACCAGTCAATCAGTCACACCCACTGTTGGGCCTATCAAATGAGAAAATGAGAATCAAAAAGTCACAGGCTGGCAATCCCGCACTCCAACAATATTTACCATAGCCAACACTTGGAAGCAATGAAAATGTCCATCAACTGAGGAATGCGCAAAGTAGAAGTTGTCCACGTGCACACTGGGGAATTACTCCTATAAAAACTAAAAATTAAATTTAAAAATCCAACAAAAGTAAGGAGACATCAGCTTGTGTGGGTTTGTCCGGGCACACTCCACTCTAATTTATAACCGAGAAACACCACAGGCCGCAAGGGCTTTTCCCTAGTTACCATGGTGGGGACATAGAAAGGCTGCCGCGCTCTGGCATTTACCTGCAAAAGCAGCTTTAAAGCCTGTGCTAATGGTCATTTCATAGGAACAAGTACTGCAGAACTGTAAATGAAACCTACCCTCAAAATGTCTTGAGGGAGGTAATGGCCAAAACATTTCAAAATGTGACACATACTTTAAGAGAACACTTTGAAGAACTAAGGGGTAATCACAGGTTGAAAAATAAAAAGGACATGCCTTAAGCTCAATTTCAACGGAATATGAGGCACAGGCGAATTCAACCACAAAGAGGTATCAGCTCACACTTGTCAGAATAACCATCAGCAAGGAAACTACAAACAATAAATGCTGAAGGTGTTGTGGAGAAATGCATACCCTCAACTTCAAGTGGGACGTAACTTGAAAAGGGCCACGAATGAGAACAGAATGGAGGTGCCTTAAAAAGGTAAACATTGAGCTACCGTATGATCCAGCAGGCCCACTCCTCGACCTATAATCTAAGAAGAAAGAATTGGAAAGACACAGGCAGGCAAATCTGCATGGCACAGTATTACAATAGCCAAGATATGGAAGTAACCAAAAAGTCCACCAACAGATGGGTGGACAAAGAACTCCTCCATGTACAGATGGAATATTCGCTAGTGAAAAAAATGAAACAATGCCATTTACAGCACCATACATGAGTCTAGACGTAATCACGCCACCTGTAGTAAGTGAGAAAGCAAAAGACACATATCCTATCATATCACTTTTAGGAGTTACTTAAAAATTGATACCAATGAAGATATTTCCACAGAGAAAGGCAATCACAGATTCATTAAAAAAACTGATGGTTCACCAAATAGAAAGGGATGAGGATTGGATACATTACCATATTGGGGTTAACAGAGATATACATACCATGTGAAATATATAATCACCAAAGACGTACGGAAGACCAGGAGAAGACTACTCAACATTGTGTCATAACCTACATGGGAAAAGGATGCGAGGAAGAATAGATACACGTATATGTGTGAAAGAACCACATCTTGCACACCTAGAACAAACAAACCATTGTAATCAAATTTGCTGGGATAAAAAATAAAAAGTAAATTACAATTATGAACAAGAAGTAATGAGACATAAACATAAAGTGCTTTTTTCCTGGCACATTCCATTCGAATTTACAACCTAGAACACCACTTCCATTAAGGCTCTGTTTCCCCAGTTACCAAATTTGGTAAAGGAGAAATGCTGCCACCTTGTGGCCGTTTCCTGCAAGAGCAGCTTTAAACTCACAGCTAATGGTCACTTAACATTCACAAGGACTCAGGGCTGTAAAGGACACCTGCCCTAAAAAATTGTGCTGAAGTAGGAAATGGACAAAAAAATTCAAAACAGGCAAATGTTTCAAGAAGAGAGTATGAGGAGTTAAGTTTTACTCACGCTCTTTTAAAAAAAAAGGAAAATGGATAAAAGCAAAACCTCAGGGAGTGTTAGACCCATGCAATCTAATCTACAAAAAGTTTCAACTTAGACCAGTCGACTGACCATCAGCAAAATGTCTACAAACAATAAATGCTGACGGGGTTTTTAAGAACTGTGTCCCCTCTACCTGCTGGTGAGACGTAAAGGGGTAACAGCCAATAATGAGAAGAGAAAGGAGCTGTGTTTAAAAGTAAAAATGGAGGTACCATTCAATCCAGCAGGCGCACCATTGGACCTCTCACCTGAGAAGACAGGAATCGAGAAGACACAGGCCGCAAAACTGCAGTGCAGCCTTATTCACATTAGGCAAGACAGTGAAGCAATCAAAATATCCAACAAGAGGTGAATGGATAAAGAAGAAGTGGTCCATGTACACAATGGAATATTAGCCATGGAAAACAATGAACCATTGCTCTTTGAGGCACCACAAATGAGTCTGGAGATAATCACGAAACATGAGGTAACTCGGAAACCAAAGACCTGTATTCTATGATATCACTTATAGGCGTTATCTAATAACTGACACAAATGAATATATTTCCACAGAGAAAGACACTCACAGACTTCGAAAAAAAAATATGCTCATCTAAAAGGAAAGGTGAGGGGAATGGATAAGTTAAGATTAGTGTTGCTATAAGTATACAAACACATAGTATATACATATCTCAAAAAGACCGACCATCTAGCAAGGGAGGTCTGTGGAACCCTCTGTAACATTTTACATGGGAAGAGGATCTGTACTTGAATAGACATATATAATGTACAAATGAACCAGATTGTGTACACCTAGGACAGACAATATTCGAAGCTTTACCCCAATTAAAAAAAAATTTAAAACCAAGAAGAAATAATGAGACATAAACTTATGGGGGTTTCTCCAGGCACATTCCAATTTAATTTACAACCTAGGAACACGACTTCCAGAAAGGCTCTGCTGCCCTAGTACCCAGATTTGGGAGTGGAGAAATGCTGCCTACTTGAGGCCACTTCCCACAACAGTAGCTTTAAACCCATTGCTAATGGTCACTAAATATTCACCAAACTAGCAGTTCGGGAAATGACACCTGCTCTCTAAAAAAATTCTGAGGTGGAAAATCGACCAAAAATTTCAAAATAGGGCAATCTTCCAAGAAGACATTTTCAAGAGATATATTGTACTCCCAACTGTTTCCTTTTTTTTAACAGAAAAGAAAACGGTGGAGAAACATGATGAGTTTTACGAATTTTCAAAGACATGCAAACCCAAATTACAAAACCCTATCAGCATACAGCAGCCAGTAGGGCCATTAGCATAAAGGCAGCAAACAATAAATGCTAAATCGATTGTGGAGAAATGCATACCCTCGATTCTAAGGGGGACGTGGTAAGAGCCACTAATGAAAACACAAAGAAGGTGCTTTGAAAAGGGAAACACGGTGCTACCAGTCAATCAATCACACCCACTGTTGGGCCTATCAACTGAGAAAATGAGAATCAAAAAGTCACAGGCTGGCAATCCTGCACTCCAACAATATTTACCATAGCCAACACTTGGAAGCAATGAAAATGTCCATCAACTGAGGAATGCGCAAAGTAGAAGTGGTCCACGTGCACACTGGGGAATTACTCCAATAAAAACTAAAAATTAAATTTAAAAATCCAACAAAATAAGGAGACATCAGCTTGTGTGGGTTTGTCCGGGCACACTCCACTCTAATTTATAACCGAGAAACACCACAGGCCGCAAGGGCTTTTCCCTAGTTACCATGGTGGGGACATAGAAAGGCTGCCGCGCTCTGGCATTTACCTGCAAAAGCAGCTTTAAAGCCTGTGCTAATGGTCATTTCATAGGAACAAGTACTGCAGAACTGTAAATGAAACCTACCCTCAAAATGTCTTGAGGGAGGTAATGGCCAAAACATTTCAAAATGTGACACATACTTTAAGAGAACACTTTGAAGAACTAAGGGGTAATCACAGGTTGAAAAATAAAAAGGACATGCCTTAAAGCTCAATTTCAACGGATTATGAGGCACAGGCGAATTCAACCACAAAGAGGTATCAGCTCACACTTGTCAGAATAACCATCAGCAAGGAAACTACAAACAATAAATGCTGAAGGTGTTGTGGAGAAATGCATACCCTCAACTTCAAGTGGGACGTAACTTGAAAAGGGCCACGAATGAGAACAGAATGGAGGTGCCTTAAAAAGGTAAACATTGAGCTACCGTATGATCCAGCAGGCCCACTCCTCGACCTATAATCTAAGAAGAAAGAATTGGAAAGACACAGGCAGGCAAATCTGCATGGCACAGTATTACAATAGCCAAGATATGGAAGTAACCAAAAAGTCCACCAACAGATGGGTGGACAAAGAAGAACTCCTCCATGTACAGATGGAATATTCGCTAGTGAAAGAAATGAAACAATGCCATTTACAGCACCATACATGAGTCTAGACGTAATCACGCCACCTGTAGTAAGTGAGAAAGCAAAAGACACATATCTTATCATATCACTTTTAGGAGTTACTTAAAAATTGATACCAATGAAGATATTTCCACAGAGAAAGGCAATCACAGATTCATTAAAAAAACTGATGGTTCACCAAATAGAAAGGGATGAGGATTAGATACATTACCATATTGGGGTTAACAGAGATATACATACCATGTGAAATATATAATCACCAAAGACGTACGGAAGACCAGGAGAAGACTACTCAACATTGTGTCATAACCTACATGGGAAAAGGATGCGAGGAAGAATAGATACACGTATATGTGTGAAAGAACCACATCTTGCACACCTAGAACAAACAAACCATTGTAATCAAATTTGCTGGGATAAAAAATAAAAAGTAAATTACAATTATGAACAAGAAGTAATGAGACATAAACATAAAGTGCTTTTTTCCTGGCACATTCCATTCGAATTTACAACCTAGAACACCACTTCCATTAAGGCTCTGTTTCCCCAGTTACCAAATTTGGTAAAGGAGAAATGCTGCCACCTTGTGGCCGTTTCCTGCAAGAGCAGCTTTAAACTCACAGCTAATGGTCACTTAACATTCACAAGGACTCAGGGCTGTAAAGGACACCTGCCCTAAAAAATTGTGCTGAAGTAGGGAATGGACAAAAAAATTCAAAACAGGCAAATGTTTCAAGAAGAGAGTATGAGGAGTTAAGTTTTACTCACGCTCTTTTAAAAAAAAAGGAAAATGGATAAAAGCAAAACCTCAGGGAGTGTTAGACCCATGCAATCTAATCTACAAAAAGTTTCAACTTAGACCAGTCGACTGACCATCAGCAAAATGTCTACAAACAATAAATGCTGACGGGGTTTTTAAGAACTGTGTCCCCTCTACCTGCCGGTGAGACGTAAAGGGGTAACAGCCAATAATGAGAACAGAAAGGAGCTGTGTTTAAAAGTAAAAATGGAGGTACCATTCAATCCAGCAGGCGCACCATTGGACCTCTCACCTGAGAAGACAGGAATCGAGAAGACACAGGCCGCAAAAGTTGCAGTGCAGCATTTTTCACAATAGCCAAGAGAGTGAAGCAATCAAAATATCCAACAAGAGGTGAATGGATAAAGAAGAAGTGGTCCATGTACACAATGGAATATTAGCCATGGAAAACAATGAACCATTGCTCTTTGAGGCACCACAAATGTGTCTGGAGATAATCACGAAACATGAGGTAACTCGGAAACCAAAGACCTGTATTCTATCATATCACTTATAGGCGTTATCTAATAACTGACACAAATGAATATATTTCCACAGAGAAAGACACTCACAGACTTAGAAAACAAACTATGCTCATCTAAAAGGAAAGGAGGGGGAATGGATAAGTTAAGATTAGTGTTGCTCTATGTATACAAACACATAGTATATACATATCTCAAAAAGACCGACCATGTAGCAAGGGAGGTCTGTGGAACCCTCTGTAACATTTTACATGGGAAGAGGATCTGTACTTGAATAGACATATATAATGTACAAATGAACCAGATTGTGTACACCTAGGACAGACAATATTCGAAGCCTTACCCCAATTAAAAAAAAAATTTAAAACCAAGAAGAAATAATGAGACATAAACTTATGGGGGTTTCTCCATGCACATTCCAATTTAATTTACAACCTAGGAACACGACTTCCAGAAAGGCTCTGCTGCCCTAGTACCCAGATTTGGGAGTGGAGAAATGCTGCCTGCTTAAGGTCACTTCCCACAACAGCAGCTTTAAACCCATTGCTAAAGGTCACTAAATATTCACCAAACTTGCAGTTCGGGAAATGACACCTGCTCTCTAAAAAAATTCTGGGGTGGAAAATAGACGAAAAATTTCAAAATAGGGCAACCTTCCAAGAAGAAAATTTCAAGAGATATATTGTACTCCCAACTGTTTCCTTTTTTTTAACAGAAAAGTAAACGGTGGAGAAAAATGATGAGTTTTACGAATTTTCAAAGACATGCAAACCCAAATTACAAAACCCTATCAGCACACAGCAGCCAGTAGGGCCATTAGCATAAATGCAGCAAACAATAAATGCTAAATCGATTGTGGAGAAATAAATACCCTCATTTCTAAGGGGGACTTGGTAAGAGCCACTAATGAAAACACAAAGAAGGTGCTTTGAAAAGGGAAACACGGTGCTACCAGTCAATCAATCACACCCACTGCTGGGCCTATCACCTGAGAAAATGAGAATCAAAAAGTCACAGGCTGGCAATCCTGTACTCCAACAATATTTACCATAGACAACACTTGGAAGCAATGAAAATGTCCATCAACCGAGGAATGCGCAAAGTAGAAGTGGTCCACGTGCACACTGGGGAATTACTCCAATAAAAACTAAAAATTAAATTTAAAAATCCAACAAAAGTAAGGAGACATCAGCTTGTGTGGGTTTGTCCGGGCAAACTCCACTCTAATTTATAACCGAGAAACACCACAGGCCGCAAGGGCTTTTCCCTAGTTACCATGGTGGGGACATAGAAAGGCTGCCGCCCTCTGGCATTTACCTGCAAAAGCAGCTTTAAAGCCTGTGCTAATGGTCATTTCATAGGAACAAGTACTGCAGAACTGTAAATGAAACCTACCCTCAAAATGTCTTGAGGGAGGTAATGGCCAAAACATTTCAAAATGTGACACATACTTTAAGAGAACACTTTGAAGAACTAAGGGGTAATCACAGGTTGAAAAATAAAAAGGACATGCCTTAAAGTTCAATTTCAACGGATTATGAGGCACAGGCGAATTCAACCACAAAGAGGTATCAGCTCACACTTGTCAGAATAACCATCAGCAAGGAAACTACAAACAATAAATGCTGAAGGTGTTGTGGAGAAATGCATACCCTCAACTTCAAATGGGACGTAACTTGAAAAGGGCCACGAATGAGAACAGAATGGAGGTGCCTTAAAAAGGTAAACATTGAGCTACCGTATGATCCAGCAGGCCCACTCCTCGACCTATAATCTAAGAAGAAAGAATTGGAAAGAAACAGGCAGGCAAATCTGCATGTCACAGTATTACAATAGCCAAGATATGGAAGTAACCAAAAAGTCCACAAACACATGGGTGGACAAAGAAGAACTCCTCCATGTACAGATGGAATATTCGCTAGTGAAAAAAATGAAACAATGCCATTTACAGCACCATACATGAGTCTAGACGTAATCACGCCACCTGTAGTAAGTGAGAAAGCAAAAGACACATATCCTATCATATCTCTTTTAGGAGTTACTTAAAAATTGATAAAAATGAAGATATTTCCACAGAGAAAGGCAATCACAGATTCATTAAAAAAACTGATGGTTCACCAAATAGAAACGGATGAGGATTGCATACATTACCATATTGGGGTTAACAGAGATATACATACCATGTGAAATATATAATCACCAAAGACGTACGGAAGACCAGGAGAAGACTACTCAACAGTGTGTCATAACCTACATGGGAAAAGGATGCGAGGAAGAATAGATACACGTATATGTGTGAAAGAACCACATCTTGCACACCTAGAACAAACAAACCATTGTAATCAAATTTGCTGGGATCAAAAATAAAAAGTAAATTACAATTATGAACAAGAAGTAATGAGACATAAACATAAAGTGCTTTTTTCCTGGCACATTCCATTCGAATTTACAACCTAGAACACCACTTCCATTAAGGCTCTGTTTCCCCAGTTACCAAATTTGGTAAAGGAGAAATGCTGCCACCTTGTGGCCGTTTCCTGCAAGAGCAGCTTTAAACTCACAGCTAATGGTCACTTAACATTCACAAGGACTCAGGGCTGTAAAGGACACCTGCCCTAAAAAATTGTGCTGAAGTAGGAAATGGACAAAAAAATTCAAAACAGGCAAATGTTTCAAGAAGAGAGTATGAAGAGTTAAGTTTTACTCACGCCCTTTAAAAAAAAAAAAGGAAAATGGATAAAAGCTCAACCTCAGGGAGTGTTAGACCCATGCAATCTAATCTACAAAAAGTTTCAACTTAGACCAGTCGACTGACCATCAGCAAAATGTCTACAAACAATAAATGCTGACGGGGTTTTTAAGAACTGTGTCCCCTCTACCTGCTGGTGAGACGTAAAGGGGTAACAGCCAATAATGAGAAGAGAAAGGATCTGTGTTTAAAAGTAAAAATGGAGGTACCATTCAGTCCAGCAGGCGCACCATTGGACCTCTCACCTGAGAAGACAAGAATCGAGAAGACACAGGCCGCAAAAGCTGCAGTGCAGCCTTATTCACAATAGCCAAGACAGTGAAGCAATCAAAATATCCAACAAGAGGTGAATGGATAAAGAAGAAGTGGTCCATGTACACAATGGAATATTAGGCATGGAAAACAATGAACCATTGCTCTTTGAGGCACCACAAATGAGTCTGGAGATAATCACGAAACATGAGGTAACTCGGAAACCAAAGACCTGTATTCTATGATATCACTTATAGGCGTTATCTAATAACTGACACAAATGAATATATTTCCACAGAGAAAGACACTCACAGACTTAGAAAACAAACTATGCTCATCTAAAAGGAAAGGTGGGGGGAATGGATAAGTTAAGATTAGTGTTGCTCTATGTATACAAACACATAGTATATACATATCTCAAAAAGACCGACCATCTAGCAAGGGAGGTCTGTGGAACCCTCTGTAACATTTTACATGGGAAGAGGATCTGTACTTGAATAGACATATATAATGTACAAATGAACCAGATTGTGTACACCTAGGACAAACAATATTCTAAGCTTTACCCCAATTAAAAAAAAAATTAAAACCAAGAAGAAATAATGAGACATAAACTTATGGGGGTTTCTCCATGCACATTCCAATTTAATTTACAACCTAGGAACACGACTTCCAGAAAGGCTCTGCTGCCCTCGTTCCCAGATTTGGGAGTGGAGAAATGCTGCCTGCTTGAAGTCACTTCCCACAACAGCAGCTTTAAACCCATTGCTAAAGGTAACTAAATATTCACCAAACTTGCAGTTCAGGAAATGACACCTGCTCTCTAAAAAAATTCTGGGGTGGAAAATCGACCAAAAATTTCAAAATAGGGCAACCTTCCTAGAAGAAAATTTCAAGAGATATATTGTACTCCCAACTGTTTCCTTTTTTTTAACAGAAAAGTAAACGGTGGAGAAAAATGATGAGTTTTACGAATTTTCAAAGACATGCAAACCCAAATTACACAACCCTACCAGCACACAGCAGCCAGTAGGGCCATTAACATACATGCTGCAAACAATAAATGCTAAATCGATTGTGGAGAAATGCATACCCTCGATTCTAAGGGGGACGTGCTAAGAGCCACTAATGAAAACACAAAGAAGGTGCTTTGAAAAGGGAAACACGGTGCTACCAGTCAATCAGTCACACCCACTGCTGGGCCTATCACCTGAGAAAATGAGAATCAAAAAGTCACAGGCTGGCAATCCTGCACTCCAACAATATTTACCATAGCCAACACTTGGAAGCAATGAAAATGTCCATCAACCGAGGAATGCACAAAGTAGAAGTGATCCACGTGCACACTGGGAAATTACTCCAATAAAAACTAAAAATTAAATTAAAAATCCAACAAAAGTAAGGAGACATCAGCTTGTGTGGGTTTGTCTGGGCACACTCCACTCTAATTTATAACCGAGAAACACCACAGGCCGCAAGGGCTTTTCCCTAGTTACCATGGTGGGGACATAGAAAGGCTGCCGCCCTCTGGCATTTACCTGCAAAAGCAGCTTTAAAGCCTGTGCTAATGGTCATTTCATAGGAACAAGTACTGCAGAACTGTAAATGAAACCTGCCCTCAAAATGTCTTGAGGGAGGTAATGGCCAAAACATTTCAAAATGTGACACATATTTTAAGAGATCACTTTGAAGAACTAAGGAGTAATCACAGCTTGAAAAATAAAAAGGACATGCCTTAAAGCTCAATTTCAACGGATAATGAGGCACATGCGAATTCAACCACAAAGAGGTATCAGCTCACACTTGTCAGAATAACCATCAGCAAGGAAACTACAAACAATAAATGCTGAAGGTGTTGTGGAGAAATGCATACCCTCAACTTCAAGTGGGACGTAACTTGAAAAGGGCCACGAATGAGAACAGAATGGAGGTGCCTTAAAAAGGTAAACATTGAGCTACCATATGATCCAGCAGGCCCACTCCTCCACCTATAATCTAAGAAGAAAGAATTGGAAAGACACAGGCAGGCAAATCTGCATGGCACATTATTACGATAGCCAAGATATGGAAGTAACCAAAAAGTCCACCAACATATGGGTGGACAAAGAAGAACTCCTCCATGTACAGATGGAATATTCGCTAGTGAAAAAAATGAAAAAATGCCATTTGCAGCACCATACATGAGCCTAGACATAATCACGCCACCTGTAGTAAGTGAGAAAGCAAAAGACACATATCCTATCATATCACTTTTAGGAGTTACTTAAAAATTGATAAAAATGAAGATATTTCCACAGAGAAAGGCAATCACAGATTCATTAAAATACTTATGGTTCACCAAATAGAAAGGGATGAGGATTGGATACATTACCATATTGGAGTTAACAGAGATATACATACCATGTGAATATATAATCACCAAAGACGTACGGAAGACCAGGAGAAGACTACTCAACATTGTGTCATAACCTACATGGGAAAAGGATGCGAGGAAGAATAGATACACGTATATGTGTGAAACAACCACATCTTGCACACCTAGAACAAACAAACCATTGTAATCAAATTTGCTGGGATCAAAAATAAAAAGTAAATTACAATTATGAACAAGAAGTAATGAGACATAAACATAAAGTGCTTTTTTCCTGGCACATTCCATTCGAATTTACAACCTAGAACACCACTTCCATTAAGGCTCTGTTTCCCCAGTTACCAAATTTGGTAAAGGAGAAATGCTGCCACCTTGTGGCCGTTTCCTGCAAGAGCAGCTTTAAACTCACAGCTAATGGTCACTTAACATTCACAAGGACTCAGGGCTGTAAAGGACACCTGCCCTAAAAAATTGTGCTGAAGTAGGAAATGGACAAAAAAATTCAAAACAGGCAAATGTTTCAAGAAGAGAGTATGAGGAGTTAAGTTTTACTCACGCTCTTTTAAAAAAAAAGGAAAATGGATAAAAGCTCAACCTCAGGGAGTGTTAGACCCATGCAATCTAATCTACAAAAAGTTTCAACTTAGACCAGTCGACTGACCATCAGCAAAATGTCTACAAACAATAAATGCTGACGGGGTTTTTAAGAACTGTGTCCCCTCTACCTGCTGGTGAGACGTAAAGGGGTAACAGCCAATAATGAGAAGAGAAAGGATCTGTGTTTAAAAGTAAAAATGGAGGTACCATTCAGTCCAGCAGGCGCACCATTGGACCTCTCACCTGAGAAGACAAGAATCCAGAAGACACAGGCCGCAAAAGCTGCAGTGCAGCCTTATTCACAATAGCCAAGACAGTGAAGCAATCAAAATATCCAACAAGAGGTGAATGGATAAAGAAGAAGTGGTCCATGTACACAATGGAATATTAGGCATGGAAAACAATGAACCATTGCTCTTTGAGGCACCACAAATGAGTCTGGAGATAATCACGAAACATGAGGTAACTCGGAAACCAAAGACCTGTATTCTATGATATCACTTATAGGCGTTATCTAATAACTGACACAAATGAATATATTTCCACAGAGAAAGACACTCACAGACTTAGAAAACAAACTATGCTCATCTAAAAGGAAAGGTGGGGGGAATGGATAAGTTAAGATTAGTGTTGCTCTATGTATACAAACACATAGTATATACATATCTCAAAAAGACCGACCATCTAGCAAGGGAGGTCTGTGGAACCCTCTGTAACATTTTACATGGGAAGAGGATCTGTACTTGAATAGACATATATAATGTACAAATGAACCAGATTGTGTACACCTAGGACAAACAATATTCTAAGCTTTACCCCAATTAAAAAAAAAATTAAAACCAAGAAGAAATAATGAGACATAAACTTATGGGGGTTTCTCCATGCACATTCCAATTTAATTTACAACCTAGGAACACGACTTCCAGAAAGGCTCTGCTGCCCTAGTACCCAGATTTGGGAGTGGAGAAATGCTGCCTGCTTAAGGTCACTTCCCACAACAGCAGCTTTAAACCCATTGCTAAAGGTCACTAAATATTCACCAAACTTGCAGTTCGGGAAATGACACCTGCTCTCTAAAAAAATTCTGGGGTGGAAAATAGACGAAAAATTTCAAAATAGGGCAACCTTCCAAGAAGAAAATTTCAAGAGATATATTGTACTCCCAACTGTTTCCTTTTTTTTAACAGAAAAGTAAACGGTGGAGAAAAATGATGAGTTTTACGAATTTTCAAAGACATGCAAACCCAAATTACAAAACCCTATCAGCACACAGCAGCCAGTAGGGCCATTAGCATAAATGCAGCAAACAATAAATGCTAAATCGATTGTGGAGAAATAAATACCCTCATTTCTAAGGGGGACTTGGTAAGAGCCACTAATGAAAACACAAAGAAGGTGCTTTGAAAAGGGAAACACGGTGCTACCAGTCAATCAATCACACCCACTGCTGGGCCTATCACCTGAGAAAATGAGAATCAAAAAGTCACAGGCTGGCAATCCTGTACTCCAACAATATTTACCATAGACAACACTTGGAAGCAATGAAAATGTCCATCAACCGAGGAATGCGCAAAGTAGAAGTGGTCCACGTGCACACTGGGGAATTACTCCAATAAAAACTAAAAATTAAATTTAAAAATCCAACAAAAGTAAGGAGACATCAGCTTGTGTGGGTTTGTCCGGGCAAACTCCACTCTAATTTATAACCGAGAAACACCACAGGCCGCAAGGGCTTTTCCCTAGTTACCATGGTGGGGACATAGAAAGGCTGCCGCCCTCTGGCATTTACCTGCAAAAGCAGCTTTAAAGCCTGTGCTAATGGTCATTTCATAGGAACAAGTACTGCAGAACTGTAAATGAAACCTACCCTCAAAATGTCTTGAGGGAGGTAATGGCCAAAACATTTCAAAATGTGACACATACTTTAAGAGAACACTTTGAAGAACTAAGGGGTAATCACAGGTTGAAAAATAAAAAGGACATGCCTTAAAGTTCAATTTCAACGGATTATGAGGCACAGGCGAATTCAACCACAAAGAGGTATCAGCTCACACTTGTCAGAATAACCATCAGCAAGGAAACTACAAACAATAAATGCTGAAGGTGTTGTGGAGAAATGCATACCCTCAACTTCAAATGGGACGTAACTTGAAAAGGGCCACGAATGAGAACAGAATGGAGGTGCCTTAAAAAGGTAAACATTGAGCTACCGTATGATCCAGCAGGCCCACTCCTCGACCTATAATCTAAGAAGAAAGAATTGGAAAGAAACAGGCAGGCAAATCTGCATGTCACAGTATTACAATAGCCAAGATATGGAAGTAACCAAAAAGTCCACAAACACATGGGTGGACAAAGAAGAACTCCTCCATGTACAGATGGAATATTCGCTAGTGAAAAAAATGAAACAATGCCATTTACAGCACCATACATGAGTCTAGACGTAATCACGCCACCTGTAGTAAGTGAGAAAGCAAAAGACACATATCCTATCATATCTCTTTTAGGAGTTACTTAAAAATTGATAAAAATGAAGATATTTCCACAGAGAAAGGCAATCACAGATTCATTAAAAAAACTGATGGTTCACCAAATAGAAACGGATGAGGATTGCATACATTACCATATTGGGGTTAACAGAGATATACATACCATGTGAAATATATAATCACCAAAGACGTACGGAAGACCAGGAGAAGACTACTCAACAGTGTGTCATAACCTACATGGGAAAAGGATGCGAGGAAGAATAGATACACGTATATGTGTGAAAGAACCACATCTTGCACACCTAGAACAAACAAACCATTGTAATCAAATTTGCTGGGATCAAAAATAAAAAGTAAATTACAATTATGAACAAGAAGTAATGAGACATAAACATAAAGTGCTTTTTTCCTGGCACATTCCATTCGAATTTACAACCTAGAACACCACTTCCATTAAGGCTCTGTTTCCCCAGTTACCAAATTTGGTAAAGGAGAAATGCTGCCACCTTGTGGCCGTTTCCTGCAAGAGCAGCTTTAAACTCACAGCTAATGGTCACTTAACATTCACAAGGACTCAGGGCTGTAAAGGACACCTGCCCTAAAAAATTGTGCTGAAGTAGGAAATGGACAAAAAAATTCAAAACAGGCAAATGTTTCAAGAAGAGAGTATGAAGAGTTAAGTTTTACTCACGCCCTTTAAAAAAAAAAAAGGAAAATGGATAAAAGCTCAACCTCAGGGAGTGTTAGACCCATGCAATCTAATCTACAAAAAGTTTCAACTTAGACCAGTCGACTGACCATCAGCAAAATGTCTACAAACAATAAATGCTGACGGGGTTTTTAAGAACTGTGTCCCCTCTACCTGCTGGTGAGACGTAAAGGGGTAACAGCCAATAATGAGAAGAGAAAGGATCTGTGTTTAAAAGTAAAAATGGAGGTACCATTCAGTCCAGCAGGCGCACCATTGGACCTCTCACCTGAGAAGACAAGAATCGAGAAGACACAGGCCGCAAAAGCTGCAGTGCAGCCTTATTCACAATAGCCAAGACAGTGAAGCAATCAAAATATCCAACAAGAGGTGAATGGATAAAGAAGAAGTGGTCCATGTACACAATGGAATATTAGGCATGGAAAACAATGAACCATTGCTCTTTGAGGCACCACAAATGAGTCTGGAGATAATCACGAAACATGAGGTAACTCGGAAACCAAAGACCTGTATTCTATGATATCACTTATAGGCGTTATCTAATAACTGACACAAATGAATATATTTCCACAGAGAAAGACACTCACAGACTTAGAAAACAAACTATGCTCATCTAAAAGGAAAGGTGGGGGGAATGGATAAGTTAAGATTAGTGTTGCTCTATGTATACAAACACATAGTATATACATATCTCAAAAAGACCGACCATCTAGCAAGGGAGGTCTGTGGAACCCTCTGTAACATTTTACATGGGAAGAGGATCTGTACTTGAATAGACATATATAATGTACAAATGAACCAGATTGTGTACACCTAGGACAAACAATATTCTAAGCTTTACCCCAATTAAAAAAAAAATTAAAACCAAGAAGAAATAATGAGACATAAACTTATGGGGGTTTCTCCATGCACATTCCAATTTAATTTACAACCTAGGAACACGACTTCCAGAAAGGCTCTGCTGCCCTCGTTCCCAGATTTGGGAGTGGAGAAATGCTGCCTGCTTGAAGTCACTTCCCACAACAGCAGCTTTAAACCCATTGCTAAAGGTAACTAAATATTCACCAAACTTGCAGTTCAGGAAATGACACCTGCTCTCTAAAAAAATTCTGGGGTGGAAAATCGACCAAAAATTTCAAAATAGGGCAACCTTCCTAGAAGAAAATTTCAAGAGATATATTGTACTCCCAACTGTTTCCTTTTTTTTAACAGAAAAGTAAACGGTGGAGAAAAATGATGAGTTTTACGAATTTTCAAAGACATGCAAACCCAAATTACACAACCCTACCAGCACACAGCAGCCAGTAGGGCCATTAACATACATGCTGCAAACAATAAATGCTAAATCGATTGTGGAGAAATGCATACCCTCGATTCTAAGGGGGACGTGCTAAGAGCCACTAATGAAAACACAAAGAAGGTGCTTTGAAAAGGGAAACACGGTGCTACCAGTCAATCAGTCACACCCACTGCTGGGCCTATCACCTGAGAAAATGAGAATCAAAAAGTCACAGGCTGGCAATCCTGCACTCCAACAATATTTACCATAGCCAACACTTGGAAGCAATGAAAATGTCCATCAACCGAGGAATGCACAAAGTAGAAGTGATCCACGTGCACACTGGGAAATTACTCCAATAAAAACTAAAAATTAAATTAAAAATCCAACAAAAGTAAGGAGACATCAGCTTGTGTGGGTTTGTCTGGGCACACTCCACTCTAATTTATAACCGAGAAACACCACAGGCCGCAAGGGCTTTTCCCTAGTTACCATGGTGGGGACATAGAAAGGCTGCCGCCCTCTGGCATTTACCTGCAAAAGCAGCTTTAAAGCCTGTGCTAATGGTCATTTCATAGGAACAAGTACTGCAGAACTGTAAATGAAACCTGCCCTCAAAATGTCTTGAGGGAGGTAATGGCCAAAACATTTCAAAATGTGACACATATTTTAAGAGATCACTTTGAAGAACTAAGGAGTAATCACAGCTTGAAAAATAAAAAGGACATGCCTTAAAGCTCAATTTCAACGGATAATGAGGCACATGCGAATTCAACCACAAAGAGGTATCAGCTCACACTTGTCAGAATAACCATCAGCAAGGAAACTACAAACAATAAATGCTGAAGGTGTTGTGGAGAAATGCATACCCTCAACTTCAAGTGGGACGTAACTTGAAAAGGGCCACGAATGAGAACAGAATGGAGGTGCCTTAAAAAGGTAAACATTGAGCTACCATATGATCCAGCAGGCCCACTCCTCCACCTATAATCTAAGAAGAAAGAATTGGAAAGACACAGGCAGGCAAATCTGCATGGCACATTATTACGATAGCCAAGATATGGAAGTAACCAAAAAGTCCACCAACATATGGGTGGACAAAGAAGAACTCCTCCATGTACAGATGGAATATTCGCTAGTGAAAAAAATGAAAAAATGCCATTTGCAGCACCATACATGAGCCTAGACATAATCACGCCACCTGTAGTAAGTGAGAAAGCAAAAGACACATATCCTATCATATCACTTTTAGGAGTTACTTAAAAATTGATAAAAATGAAGATATTTCCACAGAGAAAGGCAATCACAGATTCATTAAAATACTTATGGTTCACCAAATAGAAAGGGATGAGGATTGGATACATTACCATATTGGAGTTAACAGAGATATACATACCATGTGAATATATAATCACCAAAGACGTACGGAAGACCAGGAGAAGACTACTCAACATTGTGTCATAACCTACATGGGAAAAGGATGCGAGGAAGAATAGATACACGTATATGTGTGAAACAACCACATCTTGCACACCTAGAACAAACAAACCATTGTAATCAAATTTGCTGGGATCAAAAATAAAAAGTAAATTACAATTATGAACAAGAAGTAATGAGACATAAACATAAAGTGCTTTTTTCCTGGCACATTCCATTCGAATTTACAACCTAGAACACCACTTCCATTAAGGCTCTGTTTCCCCAGTTACCAAATTTGGTAAAGGAGAAATGCTGCCACCTTGTGGCCGTTTCCTGCAAGAGCAGCTTTAAACTCACAGCTAATGGTCACTTAACATTCACAAGGACTCAGGGCTGTAAAGGACACCTGCCCTAAAAAATTGTGCTGAAGTAGGAAATGGACAAAAAAATTCAAAACAGGCAAATGTTTCAAGAAGAGAGTATGAGGAGTTAAGTTTTACTCACGCTCTTTTAAAAAAAAAGGAAAATGGATAAAAGCTCAACCTCAGGGAGTGTTAGACCCATGCAATCTAATCTACAAAAAGTTTCAACTTAGACCAGTCGACTGACCATCAGCAAAATGTCTACAAACAATAAATGCTGACGGGGTTTTTAAGAACTGTGTCCCCTCTACCTGCTGGTGAGACGTAAAGGGGTAACAGCCAATAATGAGAAGAGAAAGGATCTGTGTTTAAAAGTAAAAATGGAGGTACCATTCAGTCCAGCAGGCGCACCATTGGACCTCTCACCTGAGAAGACAAGAATCCAGAAGACACAGGCCGCAAAAGCTGCAGTGCAGCCTTATTCACAATAGCCAAGACAGTGAAGCAATCAAAATATCCAACAAGAGGTGAATGGATAAAGAAGAAGTGGTCCATGTACACAATGGAATATTAGGCATGGAAAACAATGAACCATTGCTCTTTGAGGCACCACAAATGAGTCTGGAGATAATCACGAAACATGAGGTAACTCGGAAACCAAAGACCTGTATTCTATGATATCACTTATAGGCGTTATCTAATAACTGACACAAATGAATATATTTCCACAGAGAAAGACACTCACAGACTTAGAAAACAAACTATGCTCATCTAAAAGGAAAGGTGGGGGGAATGGATAAGTTAAGATTAGTGTTGCTCTATGTATACAAACACATAGTATATACATATCTCAAAAAGACCGACCATCTAGCAAGGGAGGTCTGTGGAACCCTCTGTAACATTTTACATGGGAAGAGGATCTGTACTTGAATAGACATATATAATGTACAAATGAACCAGATTGTGTACACCTAGGACAAACAATATTCTAAGCTTTACCCCAATTAAAAAAAAAATTAAAACCAAGAAGAAATAATGAGACATAAACTTATGGGGGTTTCTCCATGCACATTCCAATTTAATTTACAACCTAGGAACACGACTTCCAGAAAGGCTCTGCTGCCCTCGTTCCCAGATTTGGGAGTGGAGAAATGCTGCCTGCTTGAAGTCACTTCCCACAACAGCAGCTTTAAACCCATTGCTAAAGGTAACTAAATATTCACCAAACTTGCAGTTCAGGAAATGACACCTGCTCTCTAAAAAAATTCTGGGGTGGAAAATCGACCAAAAATTTCAAAATAGGGCAACCTTCCTAGAAGAAAATTTCAAGAGATATATTGTACTCCCAACTGTTTCCTTTTTTTTAACAGAAAAGTAAACGGTGGAGAAAAATGATGAGTTTTACGAATTTTCAAAGACATGCAAACCCAAATTACACAACCCTACCAGCACACAGCAGCCAGTAGGGCCATTAACATACATGCTGCAAACAATAAATGCTAAATCGATTGTGGAGAAATGCATACCCTCGATTCTAAGGGGGACGTGCTAAGAGCCACTAATGAAAACACAAAGAAGGTGCTTTGAAAAGGGAAACACGGTGCTACCAGTCAATCAGTCACACCCACTGCTGGGCCTATCACCTGAGAAAATGAGAATCAAAAAGTCACAGGCTGGCAATCCTGCACTCCAACAATATTTACCATAGCCAACACTTGGAAGCAATGAAAATGTCCATCAACCGAGGAATGCACAAAGTAGAAGTGATCCACGTGCACACTGGGAAATTACTCCAATAAAAACTAAAAATTAAATTAAAAATCCAACAAAAGTAAGGAGACATCAGCTTGTGTGGGTTTGTCTGGGCACACTCCACTCTAATTTATAACCGAGAAACACCACAGGCCGCAAGGGCTTTTCCCTAGTTACCATGGTGGGGACATAGAAAGGCTGCCGCCCTCTGGCATTTACCTGCAAAAGCAGCTTTAAAGCCTGTGCTAATGGTCATTTCATAGGAACAAGTACTGCAGAACTGTAAATGAAACCTGCCCTCAAAATGTCTTGAGGGAGGTAATGGCCAAAACATTTCAAAATGTGACACATATTTTAAGAGATCACTTTGAAGAACTAAGGAGTAATCACAGCTTGAAAAATAAAAAGGACATGCCTTAAAGCTCAATTTCAACGGATAATGAGGCACATGTGAATTCAACCACAAAGAGGTATCAGCTCACACTTGTCAGAATAACCATCAGCAAGGAAACTACAAACAATAAATGCTGAAGGTGTTGTGGAGAAATGCATACCCTCAACTTCAAGTGGGACGTAACTTGAAAAGGGCCACGAATGAGAACAGAATGGAGGTGCCTTAAAAAGGTAAACATTGAGCTACCATATGATCCAGCAGGCCCACTCCTCCACCTATAATCTAAGAAGAAAGAATTGGAAAGACACAGGCAGGCAAATCTGCATGGCACATTATTACGATAGCCAAGATATGGAAGTAACCAAAAAGTCCACCAACATATGGGTGGACAAAGAAGAACTCCTCCATGTACAGATGGAATATTCGCTAGTGAAAAAAATGAAAAAATGCCATTTGCAGCACCATACATGAGCCTAGACATAATCACGCCACCTGTAGTAAGTGAGAAAGCAAAAGACACATATCCTATCATATCACTTTTAGGAGTTACTTAAAAATTGATAAAAATGAAGATATTTCCACAGAGAAAGGCAATCACAGATTCATTAAAATACTTATGGTTCACCAAATAGAAAGGGATGAGGATTGGATACATTACCATATTGGAGTTAACAGAGATATACATACCATGTGAATATATAATCACCAAAGACGTACGGAAGACCAGGAGAAGACTACTCAACATTGTGTCATAACCTACATGGGAAAAGGATGCGAGGAAGAATAGATACACGTATATGTGTGAAAGAACCACATCTTGCACACCTAGAACAAACAAACCATTGTAATCAAATTTGCTGGGATAAAAAATAAAAAGTAAATTACAATTATGAACAAGAAGTAATGAGACATAAACATAAAGTGCTTTTTTCCTGGCACATTCCATTCGAATTTACAACCTAGAACACCACTTCCATTAAGGCTCTGTTTCCCCAGTTACCAAATTTGGTAAAGGAGAAATGCTGCCACCTTGTGGCCGTTTCCTGCAAGAGCAGCTTTAAACTCACAGCTAATGGTCACTTAACATTCACAAGGACTCAGGGCTGTAAAGGACACCTGCCCTAAAAAATTGTGCTGAAGAAGGGAATGGACAAAAAAATTCAAAACAGGCAAATGTTTCAAGAAGAGAGTATGAGGAGTTAAGTTTTACTCACGCTCTTTTAAAAAAAAAGGAAAATGGATAAAAGCTCAACCTCAGGGAGTGTTAGACCCATGCAATCTAATCTACAAAAAGTTTCAACTTAGACCAGTCGACTGACCATCAGCAAAATGTCTACAAACAATAAATGCTGACGGGGTTTTCAAGAACTGTGTCCCCTCTACCTGCTGGTGAGACGTAAAGGGGTAACAGCCAATAATGAGAAGAGAAAGGATCTGTGTTTAAAAGTAAAAATGGAGGTACCATTCAGTCCAGCAGGCGCACCATTGGACCTCTCACCTGAGAAGACAAGAATCCAGAAGACACAGGCCGCAAAAGCTGCAGTGCAGCCTTATTCACAATAGCCAAGACAGTGAAGCAATCAAAATATCCAACAAGAGGTGAATGGATAAAGAAGAAGTGGTCCATGTACACAATGGAATATTAGGCATGGAAAACAATGAACCATTGCTCTTTGAGACACCACAAATGAGTCTGGAGATAATCACGAAACATGAGGTAACTCGGAAACCAAAGACCTGTATTCTATGATATCACTTATAGGCGTTATCTAATAACTGACACAAATGAATATATTTCCACAGAGAAAGACACTCACAGACTTAGAAAACAAACTATGCTCATCTAAAAGGAAAGGTGGGGGGAATGGATAAGTTAAGATTAGTGTTGCTATATGTATACAAACACATAGTATATATATATCTCAAAAAGACCGACCATCTAGCAAGGGAGGTCTGTGGAACCCTCTGTAACATTTTACATGGGAAGAGGATCTGTACTTGAATAGACATATATAATGTACAAATGAACCAGATTGTGTACACCTAGGACAGACAATATTCGAAGTTTTACCCCAATTAAAAAAAATTTTAAAACCAAGAAGAAATAATGAGACATAAACTTATGGGGGTTTCTCCAGGCACATTCCAATTTAATTTACAACCTAAGAACACGACTTCCAGAAAGGCTCTGCTGCCCTAGTACCCAGATTTGGGAGTGGAGAAATGCTGCCTACTTGAGGCCACTTCCCACAACAGCAGCTTTAAACCCATTGCTAATGGTCACTAAATATTCACCAAACTTGCAGTTCGGGAAATGACACCTGCTCTCTAAAAAAATTCTGAGGTGGAAAATCGACCAAAAATTTCAAAATAGGGCAATCTTCCAAGAAGACATTTTCAAGAGATATATTGTACTCCCCACTGTTTCCTTTCTTTTAACAGAAAAGAAAACGGTGGAGAAACATGATGAGTTTTAAGAATTTTCAAAGACATGCAAACCCAAATTACAAAACCCTATCAGCATACAGCAGCCAGTAGGGCCATTAGCATAAAGGCAGCAAACAATAAATGCTAAATCGATTGTGGAGAAATGCATACCCTCGATTCTAAGGGGGACGTGGTAAGAGCCACTAATGAAAACACAAAGAAGGTGCTTTGAAAAGGGAAACACGGTGCTACCAGTCAATCAATCACACCCACTGCAGGGCCTATCAACTGAGAAAATGAGAATCAAAAAGTCACAGGCTGGCAATCCTGCACTCCAACAATATTTACCAGAGCCAACACTTGGAAGCAATGAAAATGTCCATCAACCGAGGAATGTGCAAAGTAGAAGTGGTCCACGTGCACACTGGGGAATTACTCCAATAAAAACTAAAAATTAAATTTAAAAATCCAACAAAAGTAAGGAGACATCAGCTTGTGTGGGTTTGTCCGGGCACACTCCACTCTAATTTATAACCGAGAAACACCACAGGCCGCAAGGGCTTTTCCCTAGTTACCATGGTGGGGACATAGAAAGGCTGCCGCCCTCTGGCATTTACCTGCAAAAGCAGCTTTAAAGCCTGTGCTAATGGTCATTTCATAGGAACAAGTACTGCAGAACTGTAAATGAAACCTGCCCTCAAAATGTCTTGAGGGAGGTAATGGCCAAAACATTTCAAAATGTGACACATACTTTAAGAGAACACTTTGAAGAACTAAGGGGTAATCACAGGTTGAAAAATAAAAAGGACATGCCTTAAAGTTCAATTTCAACGGATTATGAGGCACAGGCGAATTCAACCACAAAGAGGTATCAGCTCACACTTGTCAGAATAACGATCAGCAAGGAAACTACAAACAATAAATGCTGAAGGTGTTGTGGAGAAATGCATACCCTCAACTTCAAATGGGACGTAACTTGAAAAGGGCCACGAATGAGAACAGAATGGAGGTGCCTTAAAAAGGTAAACATTGAGCTACCGTATGATCCAGCAGGCCCACTCCTCGACCTATAATCTAAGAAGAAAGAATTGGAAAGACACAGGCAGGCAAATCTGCATGTCACAGTATTACAATAGCCAAGATATGGAAGTAACCAAAAAGTCCACAAACAGATGGGTGGACAAAGAAGAACTCCTCCATGTACAGATGGAATATTCGCTAGTGAAAAAAATGAAACAATGCCATTTACAGCACCATACATGAGTCTAGACGTAATCACGCCACCTGTAGTAAGTGAGAAAGCAAAAGACACATATCCTATCATATCTCTTTTAGGAGTTACTTAAAAATTGATACCAATGAAGATGTTTCCACAGAGAAAGGCAATCACAGATTCATTAAAAAAACTGATGGTTCACGAAATAGAAACGGATGAGGATTGCATACATTACCATATTGGGGTTAACAGAGATATACATACCATGTGAAATATATAATCACCAAAGACGTACGGAAGACCAGGAGAAGACTACTCAACAGTGTGTCATAACCTACATGGGAAAAGGATGCGAGGAAGAATAGATACACGTATATGTGTGAAAGAACCACATCTTGCACACCTAGAACAAACAAACCATTGTAATCAAATTTGCTGGGATAAAAAATAAAAAGTAAATTACAATTATGAACAAGAAGTAATGAGACATAAACATAAAGTGCTTTTTTCCTGGCACATTCCATTCGAATTTACAACCTAGAACACCACTTCCATTAAGGCTCTGTTTCCCCAGTTACCAAATTTGGTAAAGGAGAAATGCTGCCACCTTGTGGCCGTTTCCTGCAAGAGCAGCTTTAAACTCACAGCTAATGGTCACTTAACATTCACAAGGACTCAGGGCTGTAAAGGACACCTGCCCTAAAAAATTGTGCTGAAGTAGGGAATGGACAAAAAAATTCAAAACAGGCAAATGTTTCAAGATGAGAGTATGAAGAGTTAAGTTTTACTCACGCTCTTTTAAAAAAAAAAGGAAAATGCATAAAAGCTCAACCTCAGGGAGTGTTTGACCCAGGCAATCTAATCTACAAAAAGTTTCAACTTAGACCAGTCGACTGACCATCAGCAAAATGTCTACAAACAATAAATGCTGACGGGGTTTTTAAGAACTGTGTCCCCTCTACCTGCTGGTGAGACGTAAAGGGGTAACAGCCAATAATGAGAACAGAAAGGAGCTGTGTTTAAAAGTAAAAATGGAGGTACCATTCAGTCCAGCAGGCGCACCATTGGACCTCTCACCTGAGAAGACAAGAATCGAGAAGACACAGGCCGCAAAACCTGCAGTGCATCCTTATTCACAATAGCCAAGACAGTGAAGCAATCAAAATATCCAACAAGAGGTGAATGGATAAAGAAGAAGTGGTCCATGTACACAATGGAATATTAGCCATGGAAAACAATGAACCATTGCTCTTTGAGGCACCACAAATGAGTCTGGAGATAATCACGAAACATGAGGTAACTCGGAAACCAAAGACCTGTATTCTATGATATCACTTATAGGCGTTATCTAATAACTGACACAAATGAATATATTTCCACAGAGAAAGACACTCACAGACTTAGAAAACAAACTATGCTCATCTAAAAGGAAAGGTGGGGGGAATGGATAAGTTAAGATTAGTGTTGCTCTATGTATACAAACACATAGTATATACATATCACAAAAAGACCGACCATGTAGCAAGGGAGGTCTGTGGAACCCTCTGTAACATTTTACATGGGAAGAGGATCTGTACTTGAATAGACATATATAATGTACAAATGAACCAGATTGTGTACACCTAGGACAAACAATATTCTAAGCTTTACCCCAATTAAAAAAAAAATTAAAACCAAGAAGAAATAATGAGACATAAACTTATGGGGGTTTCTCCATGCACATTCCAATTTAATTTACAACCTAGGAACACGACTTCCAGAAAGGCTCTGCTGCCCTAGTACCCAGATTTGGGAGTGGAGAAATGCTGCCTGCTTGAGGTCACTTCCCACAACAGCAGCTTTAAACCCATTGACAAAGGTCACTAAATATTCACCAAACTTGCAGTTCGGGAAATGACACCTGCTCTCTAAAAAAATTCTGGGGTGGAAAATAGACGAAAAATTTCAAAATAGGGCAACCTTCCAAGAAGAAAATTTCAAGAGATATATTGTACTCCCAACTGTTTCCTTTTTTTTAACAGAAGAGTAAACGGTGGAGAAAAATGATGAGTTTTACGAATTTTCAAAGACATGGAAACCCAAATTACAAAACCCTATCAGCACACAGCAGCCAGTAGGGCCATTAACATACATGCTGCAAACAATAAATGCTAAATCGATTGTGGAGAAATGCATACCCTCGATTCTAAGGGGGACGTGGTAAGAGCCACTAATGAAAACACAAAGAAGGTGTTTTGAAAAGGGAAACACGGTGCTACCAGTCAATCAGTCACACCCACTGTTGGGCCTATCAAATGAGAAAATGAGAATCAAAAAGTCACAGGCTGGCAATCCCGCACTCCAACAATATTTACCATAGCCAACACTTGGAAGCAATGAAAATGTCCATCAACTGAGGAATGCGCAAAGTAGAAGTGGTCCACGTGCACACTGGGGAATTACTCCTATAAAAACTAAAAATTAAATTTAAAAATCCAACAAAAGTAAGGAGACATCAGCTTGTGTGGGTTTGTCCGGGCACACTCCACTCTAATTTATAACCGAGAAACACCACAGGCCGCAAGGGCTTTTCCCTAGTTACCATGGTGGGGACATAGAAAGGCTGCCGCGCTCTGGCATTTACCTGCAAAAGCAGCTTTAAAGCCTGTGCTAATGGTCATTTCATAGGAACAAGTACTGCAGAACTGTAAATGAAACCTACCCTCAAAATGTCTTGAGGGAGGTAATGGCCAAAACATTTCAAAATGTGACACATATTTTAAGAGAACACTTTGAAGAACTAAGGGGTAATCACAGGTTGAAAAATAAAAAGGACATGCCTTAAGCTCAATTTCAACGGAATATGAGGCACAGGCGAATTCAACCACAAAGAGGTATCAGCTCACACTTGTCAGAATAACCATCAGCAAGGAAACTACAAACAATAAATGCTGAAGGTGTTGTGGAGAAATGCATACCCTCAACTTCAAGTGGGACGTAACTTGAAAAGGGCCACGAATGAGAACAGAATGGAGGTGCCTTAAAAAGGTAAACATTGAGCTACCGTATGATCCAGCAGGCCCACTCCTCGACCTATAATCTAAGAAGAAAGAATTGGAAAGACACAGGCAGGCAAATCTGCATGGCACAGTATTACAATAGCCAAGATATGGAAGTAACCAAAAAGTCCACCAACAGATGGGTGGACAAAGAACTCCTCCATGTACAGATGGAATATTCGCTAGTGAAAAAAATGAAACAATGCCATTTACAGCACCATACATGAGTCTAGACGTAATCACGCCACCTGTAGTAAGTGAGAAAGCAAAAGACACATATCCTATCATATCACTTTTAGGAGTTACTTAAAAATTGATACCAATGAAGATATTTCCACAGAGAAAGGCAATCACAGATTCATTAAAAAAACTGATGGTTCACCAAATAGAAAGGGATGAGGATTGGATACATTACCATATTGGGGTTAACAGAGATATACATACCATGTGAAATATATAATCACCAAAGACGTACGGAAGACCAGGAGAAGACTACTCAACATTGTGTCATAACCTACATGGGAAAAGGATGCGAGGAAAAATAGATACACGTATATGTGTGAAAGAACCACATCTTGCACACCTAGAACAAACAAACCATTGTAATCAAATTTGCTGGGATAAAAAATAAAAAGTAAATTACAATTATGAACAAGAAGTAATGAGACATAAACATAAAGTGCTTTTTTCCTGGCACATTCCATTCGAATTTACAACCTAGAACACCACTTCCATTAAGGCTCTGTTTCCCCAGTTACCAAATTTGGTAAAGGAGAAATGCTGCCACCTTGTGGCCGTTTCCTGCAAGAGCAGCTTTAAACTCACAGCTAATGGTCACTTAACATTCACAAGGACTCAGGGCTGTAAAGGACACCTGCCCTAAAAAATTGTGCTGAAGTAGGAAATGGACAAAAAAATTCAAAACAGGCAAATGTTTCAAGAAGAGAGTATGAGGAGTTAAGTTTTACTCACGCTCTTTTAAAAAAAAAGGAAAATGGATAAAAGCAAAACCTCAGGGAGTGTTAGACCCATGCAATCTAATCTACAAAAAGTTTCAACTTAGACCAGTCGACTGACCATCAGCAAAATGTCTACAAACAATAAATGCTGACGGGGTTTTTAAGAACTGTGTCCCCTCTACCTGCTGGTGAGACGTAAAGGGGTAACAGCCAATAATGAGAACAGAAAGGAGCTGTGTTTAAAAGTAAAAATGGAGGTACCATTCAATCCAGCAGGCGCACCATTGGACCTCTCACCTGAGAAGACAGGAATCGAGAAGACACAGGCCGCAAAACTGCAGTGCAGCCTTATTCACATTAGGCAAGACAGTGAAGCAATCAAAATATCCAACAAGAGGTGAATGGATAAAGAAGAAGTGGTCCATGTACACAGTGGAATATTAGCCATGGAAAACAATGAACCATTGCTCTTTGAGGCACCACAAATGAGTCTGGAGATAATCACGAAACATGAGGTAACTCGGAAACCAAAGACCTGTATTCTATGATATCACTTATAGGCGTTATCTAATAACTGACACAAATGAATATATTTCCACAGAGAAAGACACTCACAGACTTCGAAAAAAAAATATGCTCATCTAAAAGGAAAGGTGAGGGGAATGGATAAGTTAAGATTAGTGTTGCTATAAGTATACAAACACATAGTATATACATATCTCAAAAAGACCGACCATCTAGCAAGGGAGGTCTGTGGAACCCTCTGTAACATTTTACATGGGAAGAGGATCTGTACTTGAATAGACATATATAATGTACAAATGAACCAGATTGTGTACACCTAGGACAGACAATATTCGAAGCTTTACCCCAATTAAAAAAAAATTTAAAACCAAGAAGAAATAATGAGACATAAACTTATGGGGGTTTCTCCAGGCACATTCCAATTTAATTTACAACCTAGGAACACGACTTCCAGAAAGGCTCTGCTGCCCTAGTACCCAGATTTGGGAGTGGAGAAATGCTGCCTACTTGAGGCCACTTCCCACAACAGTAGCTTTAAACCCATTGCTAATGGTCACTAAATATTCACCAAACTAGCAGTTCGGGAAATGACACCTGCTCTCTAAAAAAATTCTGAGGTGGAAAATCGACCAAAAATTTCAAAATAGGGCAATCTTCCAAGAAGACATTTTCAAGAGATATATTGTACTCCCAACTGTTTCCTTTTTTTTAACAGAAAAGAAAACGGTGGAGAAACATGATGAGTTTTACGAATTTTCAAAGACATGCAAACCCAAATTACAAAACCCTATCAGCATACAGCAGCCAGTAGGGCCATTAGCATAAAGGCAGCAAACAATAAATGCTAAATCGATTGTGGAGAAATGCATACCCTCGATTCTAAGGGGGACGTGGTAAGAGCCACTAATGAAAACACAAAGAAGGTGCTTTGAAAAGGGAAACACGGTGCTACCAGTCAATCAATCACACCCACTGTTGGGCCTATCAACTGAGAAAATGAGAATCAAAAAGTCACAGGCTGGCAATCCTGCACTCCAACAATATTTACCATAGCCAACACTTGGAAGCAATGAAAATGTCCATCAACTGAGGAATGCGCAAAGTAGAAGTGGTCCACGTGCACACTGGGGAATTACTCCAATAAAAACTAAAAATTAAATTTAAAAATCCAACAAAAGTAAGGAGACATCAGCTTGTGTGGGTTTGTCCGGGCACACTCCACTCTAATTTATAACCGAGAAACACCACAGGCCGCAAGGGCTTTTCCCTAGTTACCATGGTGGGGACATAGAAAGGCTGCCGCGCTCTGGCATTTACCTGCAAAAGCAGCTTTAAAGCCTGTGCTAATGGTCATTTCATAGGAACAAGTACTGCAGAACTGTAAATGAAACCTACCCTCAAAATGTCTTGAGGGAGGTAATGGCCAAAACATTTCAAAATGTGACACATACTTTAAGAGAACACTTTGAAGAACTAAGGGGTAATCACAGGTTGAAAAATAAAAAGGACATGCCTTAAAGCTCAATTTCAACGGATTATGAGGCACAGGCGAATTCAACCACAAAGAGGTATCAGCTCACACTTGTCAGAATAACCATCAGCAAGGAAACTACAAACAATAAATGCTGAAGGTGTTGTGGAGAAATGCATACCCTCAACTTCAAGTGGGACGTAACTTGAAAAGGGCCACGAATGAGAACAGAATGGAGGTGCCTTAAAAAGGTAAACATTGAGCTACCGTATGATCCAGCAGGCCCACTCCTCGACCTATAATCTAAGAAGAAAGAATTGGAAAGAAACAGGCAGGCAAATCTGCATGGCACAGTATTACAATAGCCAAGATATGGAAGTAACCAAAAAGTCCACCAACAGATGGGTGGACAAAGAAGAACTCCTCCATGTACAGATGGAATATTCGCTAGTGAAAGAAATGAAACAATGCCATTTACAGCACCATACATGAGTCTAGACGTAATCACGCCACCTGTAGTAAGTGAGAAAGCAAAAGACACATATCTTATCATATCACTTTTAGGAGTTACTTAAAAATTGATACCAATGAAGATATTTCCACAGAGAAAGGCAATCACAGATTCATTAAAAAAACTGATGGTTCACCAAATAGAAAGGGATGAGGATTAGATACATTACCATATTGGGGTTAACAGAGATATACATACCATGTGAAATATATAATCACCAAAGACGTACGGAAGACCAGGAGAAGACTACTCAACATTGTGTCATAACCTACATGGGAAAAGGATGCGAGGAAGAATAGATACACGTATATGTGTGAAAGAACCACATCTTGCACACCTAGAACAAACAAACCATTGTAATCAAATTTGCTGGGATAAAAAATAAAAAGTAAATTACAATTATGAACAAGAAGTAATGAGACATAAACATAAAGTGCTTTTTTCCTGGCACATTCCATTCGAATTTACAACCTAGAACACCACTTCCATTAAGGCTCTGTTTCCCCAGTTACCAAATTTGGTAAAGGAGAAATGCTGCCACCTTGTGGCCGTTTCCTGCAAGAGCAGCTTTAAACTCACAGCTAATGGTCACTTAACATTCACAAGGACTCAGGGCTGTAAAGGACACCTGCCCTAAAAAATTGTGCTGAAGTAGGGAATGGACAAAAAAATTCAAAACAGGCAAATGTTTCAAGAAGAGAGTATGAGGAGTTAAGTTTTACTCACGCTCTTTTAAAAAAAAAGGAAAATGGATAAAAGCAAAACCTCAGGGAGTGTTAGACCCATGCAATCTAATCTACAAAAAGTTTCAACTTAGACCAGTCGACTGACCATCAGCAAAATGTCTACAAACAATAAATGCTGACGGGGTTTTTAAGAACTGTGTCCCCTCTACCTGCTGGTGAGACGTAAAGGGGTAACAGCCAATAATGAGAACAGAAAGGAGCTGTGTTTAAAAGTAAAAATGGAGGTACCATTCAATCCAGCAGGCGCACCATTGGACCTCTCACCTGAGAAGACAGGAATCGAGAAGACACAGGCCGCAAAAGTTGCAGTGCAGCATTTTTCACAATAGCCAAGAGAGTGAAGCAATCAAAATATCCAACAAGAGGTGAATGGATAAAGAAGAAGTGGTCCATGTACACAATGGAATATTAGCCATGGAAAACAATGAACCATTGCTCTTTGAGGCACCACAAATGTGTCTGGAGATAATCACGAAACATGAGGTAACTCGGAAACCAAAGACCTGTATTCTATCATATCACTTATAGGCGTTATCTAATAACTGACACAAATGAATATATTTCCACAGAGAAAGACACTCACAGACTTAGAAAACAAACTATGCTCATCTAAAAGGAAAGGAGGGGGAATGGATAAGTTAAGATTAGTGTTGCTCTATGTATACAAACACATAGTATATACATATCTCAAAAAGACCGACCATGTAGCAAGGGAGGTCTGTGGAACCCTCTGTAACATTTTACATGGGAAGAGGATCTGTACTTGAATAGACATATATAATGTACAAATGAACCAGATTGTGTACACCTAGGACAGACAATATTCGAAGCCTTACCCCAATTAAAAAAAAAAATTAAAACCAAGAAGAATTAATGAGACATAAACTTATGGGGGTTTCTCCATGCACATTCCAATTTAATTTACAACCTAGGAACACGACTTCCAGAAAGGCTCTGCTGCCCTAGTACCCAGATTTGGGAGTGGAGAAATGCTGCCTGCTTAAGGTCACTTCCCACAACAGCAGCTTTAAACCCATTGCTAAAGGTCACTAAATATTCACCAAACTTGCAGTTCGGGAAATGACACCTGCTCTCTAAAAAAATTCTGGGGTGGAAAATAGACGAAAAATTTCAAAATAGGGCAACCTTCCAAGAAGAAAATTTCAAGAGATATATTGTACTCCCAACTGTTTCCTTTTTTTTAACAGAAAAGTAAACGGTGGAGAAAAATGATGAGTTTTACGAATTTTCAAAGACATGCAAACCCAAATTACAAAACCCTATCAGCACACAGCAGCCAGTAGGGCCATTAGCATAAATGCAGCAAACAATAAATGCTAAATCGATTGTGGAGAAATAAATACCCTCATTTCTAAGGGGGACTTGGTAAGAGCCACTAATGAAAACACAAAGAAGGTGCTTTGAAAAGGGAAACACGGTGCTACCAGTCAATCAATCACACCCACTGCTGGGCCTATCACCTGAGAAAATGAGAATCAAAAAGTCACAGGCTGGCAATCCTGTAATCCAACAATATTTACCATAGACAACACTTGGAAGCAATGAAAATGTCCATCAACCGAGGAATGCGCAAAGTAGAAGTGGTCCACGTGCACACTGGGGAATTACTCCAATAAAAACTAAAAATTAAATTTAAAAATCCAACAAAAGTAAGGAGACATCAGCTTGTGTGGGTTTGTCCGGGCAAACTCCACTCTAATTTATAACCGAGAAACACCACAGGCCGCAAGGGCTTTTCCCTAGTTACCATGGTGGGGACATAGAAAGGCTGCCGCCCTCTGGCATTTACCTGCAAAAGCAGCTTTAAAGCCTGTGCTAATGGTCATTTCATAGGAACAAGTACTGCAGAACTGTAAATGAAACCTACCCTCAAAATGTCTTGAGGGATGTAATGGCCAAAACATTTCAAAACGTGACACATACTTTAAGAGAACACTTTGAAGAACTAAGGGGTAATCACAGGTTGAAAAATAAAAAGGACATGCCTTAAAGTTCAATTTCAACGGATTATGAGGCACAGGCGAATTCAACCACAAAGAGGTATCAGCTCCCACTTGTCAGAATAACCATCAGCATGGAAACTACAAACAATAAATGCTGAAGGTGTTGTGGAGAAATGCATACCCTCAACTTCAAATGGGACGTAACTTGAAAAGGGCCACGAATGAGAACAGAATGGAGGTGCCTTAAAAAGGTAAACATTGAGCTACCGTATGATCCAGCAGGCCCACTCCTCGACCTATAATCTAAGAAGAAAGAATTGGAAAGAAACAGGCAGGCAAATCTGCATGTCACAGTATTACAATAGCCAAGATATGGAAGTAACCAAAAAGTCCACAAACACATGGGTGGACAAAGAAGAACTCCTCCATGTACAGATGGAATATTCGCTAGTGAAAAAAATGAAACAATGCCATTTACAGCACCATACATGAGTCTAGACGTAATCACGCCACCTGTAGTAAGTGAGAAAGCAAAAGACACATATCCTATCATATCTCTTTTAGGAGTTACTTAAAAATTGATACCAATGAAGATATTTCCACAGAGAAAGGCAATCACAGATTCATTAAAAAAACTGATGGTTCACGAAATAGAAACGGATGAGGATTGCATACATTACCATATTGGGGTTAACAGAGATATACATACCATGTGAAATATATAATCACCAAAGACGTACGGAAGACCAGGAGAAGACTACTCAACAGTGTGTCATAACCTACATGGGAAAAGGATGCGAGGAAGAATAGATACACGTATATGTGTGAAAGAACCACATCTTGCACACCTAGAACAAACAAACCATTGTAATCAAATTTGCTGGGATCAAAAATAAAAAGTAAATTACAATTATGAACAAGAAGTAATGAGACATAAACATAAAGTGCTTTTTTCCTGGCACATTCCATTAGAATTTACAACCTAGAACACCACTTCCATTAAGGCTTTGTTTCTCCAGTTACCAAATTTGGTAAAGGAGAAATGCTGCCACCTTGTGGCCGTTTCCTGCAAGAGCAGCTTTAAACTCACAGCTAATGGTCACTTAACATTCACAAGGACTCAGGGCTGTAAAGGACACCTGCCCTAAAAAATTGTGCTGAAGTAGGGAATGGACAAAAAAATTCAAAACAGGCAAATGTTTCAAGATGAGAGTATGAAGAGTTAAGTTTTACTCACGCTCTTTAAAAAAAAAAAGGAAAATGCATAAAAGCTCAATCTCAGGGAGTGTTAGACCCAGGCAATCTAATCTACAAAAAGTTTCAACTTAGACCAGTCGACTGACCATCAGCAAAATGTCTACAAACAATAAATGCTGACGGGGTTTTTAAGAACTGTGTCCCCTCTACCTGCTGGTGAGACGTAAAGGGGTAACAGCCAATAATGAGAACAGAAAGGAGCTGTGTTTAAAAGTAAAAATGGAGGTACCATTCAGTCCAGCAGGCGCACTATTGGACCTCTCACCTGAGAAGACAAGAATCGAGAAGACACAGGCCGCAAAAGCTGCAGTGCAGCCTTATTCACAATAGCCAAGACAGTGAAGCAATCAAAATATCCAACAAGAGGTGAATGGATAAAGAAGAAGTGGTCCATGTACACAATGGAATATTAGCCATGGAAAACAATGAACCATTGCTCTTTGAGGCACCACAAATGAGTCTGGAGATAATCACGAAACATGAGGTAACTCGGAAACCAAAGACCTGTATTCTATGATATCACTTATAGGCGTTATCTAATAACTGACACAAATGAATATATTTCCACAGAGAAAGACACTCACAGACTTAGAAAACAAACTATGCTCATCTAATAGGAAAGGTGGGGGGAATGGATAAGTTAAGATTAGTGTTGCTCTATGTATACAAACACATAGTATATACATATCACAAAAAGACCGACCATGTAGCAAGGGAGGTCTGTGGAACCCTCTGTAACATTTTACATGGGAAGAGGATCTGTACTTGAATAGACATATATAATGTACAAATGAACCAGATTGTGTACACCTAGGACAAACAATATTCTAAGCTTTACCCCAATTAAAAAAAAAATTAAAACCAAGAAGAAATAATGAGACATAAACTTATGGGGGTTTCTCCATGCACATTCCAATTTAATTTACAACCTAGGAACACGACTTCCAGAAAGGCTCTGCTGCCCTAGTACCCAGATTTGGGAGTGGAGAAATGCTGCCTGCTTGAGGTCACTTCCCACAACAGCAGCTTTAAACCCATTGCCAAAGGTCACTAAATATTCACCAAACTTGCAGTTCGGGAAATGACACCTGCTCTCTAAAAAAATTCTGGGGTGGAAAATAGACGAAAAATTTCAAAATAGGGCAACCTTCCAAGAAGAAAATTTCAAGAGATATATTGTACTCCCAACTGTTTCCTTTTTTTTAACAGAAAAGTAAACGGTGGAGAAAAATGATGAGTTTTACGAATTTTCAAAGACATGCAAACCCAAATTACAAAACCCTATCAGCACACAGCAGCCAGTAGGGCCACTAACATACATGCTGCAAACAATAAATGCTAAATCGATTGTGGAGAAATGCATACCCTCGATTCTAAGAGGGACGTGGTAAGAGCCACTAATGAAAACACAAAGAAGGTGTTTTGAAAAGGGAAACACGGTGCTACCAGTCAATCAGTCACACCCACTGCTGGGCCTATCACCTGAGAAAATGAGAATCAAAAAGTCACAGGCTGGCAATCCTGCACTCCAACAATATTTACCATAGCCAACACTTGGAAGCAATGAAAATGTCCATCAACCGAGGAATGCGCAAAGTAGAAGTGGTCCAAGTGCACACTGGGGAATTACTCCAATAAAAACTAAAAATTAAATTTAAAAATCCAACAAAAGTAAGGAGACATCAGCTTGTGTGGGTTTGTCCGGGCAAACTCCACTCTAATTTATAACCGAGAAACACCACAGGCCGCAAGGGCTTTTCCCTAGTTACCATGGTGGGGACATAGAAAGGCTGCCGCCCTCTGGCATTTACCTGCAAAAGCAGCTTTAAAGCCTGTGCTAATGGTCATTTCATAGGAACAAGTACTGCAGAACTGTAAATGAAACCTGCCCTCAAAATGTCTTGAGGGAGGTAATGGCCAAAACATTTCAAAATGTGACACATACTTTAAGAGAACACTTTGAAGAACTAAGGGGTAATCACAGGTTGAAAAATAAAAAGGACATGCCTTAAAGCTCAATTTCAACGGATTATGAGGCACATGCGAATTCAACCACAAAGAGGTATTAGCTCACACTTGTCAGAATAACCATCAGCAAGGAAACTACAAACAATAAATGCTGAAGGTGTTGTGGAGAATTATATACCCCCAACTTCAAGTGGGACGTAACTTGGAAAGGGCCATGAATGAGAACAGAATGGAGGTGCCTTAAAAAGGTAAACATTGAGCTACCATATGATCCAGCAGGCCCACTCCTCGACCTATAATCTAAGAAGAAAGAATTGGAAAGACACAGGCAGGCAAATCTGCATGGCACAGTATTACGATAGCCAAGATATGGAAGTAACCAAAAAGTCCACCAACAGATGGGTGGACAAAGAAGAACTCCTCCATGTACAGATGGAATATTTGCTAGTGAAAAAAATGAAACAATGCCATTTGCAGCACCATACATGAGCCTAGACATAATCACGCCACCTGTAGTAAGTGAGAAAGCAAAAGACACATATCCTATCATATCACTTTTAGGAGTTACTTAAAAATTGATAAAAATGAAGACATTTCCACAGAGAAAGGCAATCACAGATTCATTAAAATACTTATGGTTCACCAAATAGAAAGGGATGAGGATTGGATACATTACCATATTGGGGTTAACAGAGATATACAAACCATGTGAAATATATAATCACCAAAGACGTACGGAAGACCAGGAGAAGACTACTCAACATTGTGTCATAACCTACATGGGAAAAGGATGCGAGGAAGAATAGATACACGTATATGTGTGAAAGAACCACATCTTCCACACCTAGAACAAACAAACCATTGTAATCAAATTTGCTGGGATAAAAAATAAAAAGTAAATTACAATTATGAACAAGAAGTAATGAGACATAAACATAAAGTGCTTTTTTCCTGGCACATTCCATTCGAATTTACAACCTAGAACACCACTTCCATTAAGGCTCTGTTTCCCCAGTTACCAAATTTGGTAAAGGAGAAATGCTGCCACCTTGTGGCCGTTTCCTGCAAGAGCAGCTTTAAACTCACAGCTAATGGTCACTTAACATTCACAAGGACTCAGGGCTGTAAAGGACACCTGCCCTAAAAAATTGTGCTGAAGTAGGAAATGGACAAAAAAATTCAAAACAGGCAAATGTTTCAAGAAGAGAGTATGAGGAGTTAAGTTTTACTCACGCTCTTTTAAAAAAAAAGGAAAATGGATAAAAGCTCAACCTCAGGGAGTGTTAGACCCATGCAATCTAATCTACAAAAAGTTTCAACTTAGACCAGTCGACTGACCATCAGCAAAATGTCTACAAACAATAAATGCTGACGGGGTTTTTAAGAACTGTGTCCCCTCTACCTGCTGGTGAGACGTAAAGGGGTAACAGCCAATAATGAGAACAGAAAGGAGCTGTGTTTAAAAGTAAAAATGGAGGTACCATTCAGTCCAGCAGGCGCACTATTGGACCTCTCACCTGAGAAGACAAGAATCGAGAAGACACAGGCCGCAAAAGCTGCAGTGCAGCCTTATTCACAATAGCCAAGACAGTGAAGCAATCAAAATATCCAACAAGAGGTGAATGGATAAAGAAGAAGTGGTCCATGTACACAATGGAATATTAGCCATGGAAAACAATGAACCATTGCTCTTTGAGGCACCACAAATGAGTCTGGAGATAATCACGAAACATGAGGTAACTCGGAAACCAAAGACCTGTATTCTATGATATCACTTATAGGCGTTATCTAATAACTGACACAAATGAATATATTTCCACAGAGAAAGACACTCACAGACTTAGAAAACAAACTATGCTCATCTAATAGGAAAGGTGGGGGGAATGGATAAGTTAAGATTAGTGTTGCTCTATGTATACAAACACATAGTATATACATATCACAAAAAGACCGACCATGTAGCAAGGGAGGTCTGTGGAACCCTCTGTAACATTTTACATGGGAAGAGGATCTGTACTTGAATAGACATATATAATGTACAAATGAACCAGATTGTGTACACCTAGGACAAACAATATTCTAAGCTTTACCCCAATTAAAAAAAAAATTAAAACCAAGAAGAAATAATGAGACATAAACTTATGGGGGTTTCTCCATGCACATTCCAATTTAATTTACAACCTAGGAACACGACTTCCAGAAAGGCTCTGCTGCCCTAGTACCCAGATTTGGGAGTGGAGAAATGCTGCCTGCTTGAGGTCACTTCCCACAACAGCAGCTTTAAACCCATTGCCAAAGGTCACTAAATATTCACCAAACTTGCAGTTCGGGAAATGACACCTGCTCTCTAAAAAAATTCTGGGGTGGAAAATAGACGAAAAATTTCAAAATAGGGCAACCTTCCAAGAAGAAAATTTCAAGAGATATATTGTACTCCCAACTGTTTCCTTTTTTTTAACAGAAAAGTAAACGGTGGAGAAAAATGATGAGTTTTACGAATTTTCAAAGACATGCAAACCCAAATTACAAAACCCTATCAGCACACAGCAGCCAGTAGGGCCACTAACATACATGCTGCAAACAATAAATGCTAAATCGATTGTGGAGAAATGCATACCCTCGATTCTAAGAGGGACGTGGTAAGAGCCACTAATGAAAACACAAAGAAGGTGTTTTGAAAAGGGAAACACGGTGCTACCAGTCAATCAGTCACACCCACTGCTGGGCCTATCACCTGAGAAAATGAGAATCAAAAAGTCACAGGCTGGCAATCCTGCACTCCAACAATATTTACCATAGCCAACACTTGGAAGCAATGAAAATGTCCATCAACCGAGGAATGCGCAAAGTAGAAGTGGTCCAAGTGCACACTGGGGAATTACTCCAATAAAAACTAAAAATTAAATTTAAAAATCCAACAAAAGTAAGGAGACATCAGCTTGTGTGGGTTTGTCTGGGCAAACTCCACTCTAATTTATAACCGAGAAACACCACAGGCCGCAAGGGCTTTTCCCTAGTTACCATGGTGGGGACATAGAAAGGCTGCCGCCCTCTGGCATTTACCTGCAAAAGCAGCTTTAAAGCCTGTGCTAATGGTCATTTCATAGGAACAAGTACTGCAGAACTGTAAATGAAACCTGCCCTCAAAATGTCTTGAGGGAGGTAATGGCCAAAACATTTCAAAATGTGACACATACTTTAAGAGAACACTTTGAAGAACTAAGGGGTAATCACAGGTTGAAAAATAAAAAGGACATGCCTTAAAGCTCAATTTCAACGGATTATGAGGCACATGCGAATTCAACCACAAAGAGGTATTAGCTCACACTTGTCAGAATAACCATCAGCAAGGAAACTACAAACAATAAATGCTGAAGGTGTTGTGGAGAATTATATACCCCCAACTTCAAGTGGGACGTAACTTGGAAAGGGCCATGAATGAGAACAGAATGGAGGTGCCTTAAAAAGGTAAACATTGAGCTACCATATGATCCAGCAGGCCCACTCCTCGACCTATAATCTAAGAAGAAAGAATTGGAAAGACACAGGCAGGCAAATCTGCATGGCACAGTATTACGATAGCCAAGATATGGAAGTAACCAAAAAGTCCACCAACAGATGGGTGGACAAAGAAGAACTCCTCCATGTACAGATGGAATACTTGCTAGTGAAAAAAATGAAACAATGCCATTTGCAGCACCATACATGAGCCTAGACATAATCACGCCACCTGTAGTAAGTGAGAAAGCAAAAGACACATATCCTATCATATCACTTTTAGGAGTTACTTAAAAATTGATAAAAATGAAGACATTTCCACAGAGAAAGGCAATCACAGATTCATTAAAATACTTATGGTTCACCAAATAGAAAGGGATGAGGATTGGATACATTACCATATTGGGGTTAACAGAGATATACAAACCATGTGAAATATATAATCACCAAAGACGTACGGAAGACCAGGAGAAGACTACTCAACATTGTGTCATAACCTACATGGGAAAAGGATGCGAGGAAGAATAGATACACGTATATGTGTGAAAGAACCACATCTTCCACACCTAGAACAAACAAACCATTGTAATCAAATTTGCTGGGATAAAAAATAAAAAGTAAATTACAATTATGAACAAGAAGTAATGAGACATAAACATAAAGTGCTTTTTTCCTGGCACATTCCATTCGAATTTACAACCTAGAACACCACTTCCATTAAGGCTCTGTTTCCCCAGTTACCAAATTTGGTAAAGGAGAAATGCTGCCACCTTGTGGCCGTTTCCTGCAAGAGCAGCTTTAAACTCACAGCTAATGGTCACTTAACATTCACAAGGACTCAGGGCTGTAAAGGACACCTGCCCTAAAAAATTGTGCTGAAGTAGGGAATGGACAAAAAAATTCAAAACAGGAAAATGTTTCAAGATGAGAGTATGAAGACTTAAGTTTTACTCACGCTCTTTTAAAAAAAAAAAAGGAAAATGGATAAAAGCTCAACCTCAGGGAGTGTTAGACCCATGCAATCTAATCTACAAAAATTTTCAACTTAGACCAGTCGACTGACCATCAGCAAAAAATCTACAAACAATAACTCCTGAAGGGGTTTTAGAGAACTGTGTCCCCTCTACCTGCTGGTGAGACGAAAAGGGGTAACAGCCAATAATGAGAACAGAAAGGAGCTGTGTTTAAAAGTAAAAATGGAGGTACCATTCAATCCAGCAGGCGCACCATTGGACCTCTCACCTGAGAAGACAAGAATCGAGAAGACACAGGCCGCAAAAGCTGCAGTGCAGCCTTATTCATAATAGCCAAGACAGTGAAGCAATCAAAATATCCAACAAGAGGTGAATGGATAAAGAAGAAGTGGTCCATGTACACAATGGAATATTAGCCATGGAAAACAATGAACCAATGTTCTTTGAGGCACCACAAATGAGTCTGGAGATAATTACGAAACATGAGGTAACTCGGAAACCAAAGACCTGTATTCTATGATATCACTTATAGGCGTTATCTAATAACTGACACAAATGAATATATTTCCACAGAGAAAGACACTCACAGACTTAGAAAACAAACTATGCTCATCTAAAAGGAAAGGTGGGGGGAATGGATAAGTTAAGATTAGTGTTGCTCTATGTATACAAACACATAGTATATACATATCTCAAAAAGACCGACCATCTAGCAAGGGAGGTCTGTGGAACCCTCTGTAACATTTTACATGGGAAGAGGATCTGTACTTGAATAGACATATATAATGTACAAATGAACCAGATTGTGTACACCTAGGACAAACAATATTCTAAGCTTTACCCCAATTAAAAAAAAAATTAAAACCAAGAAGAAATAATGAGACATAAACTTATGGGGGTTTCTCCATGCACATTCCAATTTAATTTACAACCTAGGAACACGACTTCCAGAAAGGCTCTGCTGCCCTAGTACCCAGATTTGGGAGTGGAGAAATGCTGCCTGCTTAAGGTCACTTCCCACAACAGCAGCTTTAAACCCATTGCTAAAGGTCACTAAATATTCACCAAACTTGCAGTTCGGGAAATGACACCTGCTCTCTAAAAAAATTCTGGGGTGGAAAATAGACGAAAAATTTCAAAATAGGGCAACCTTCCAAGAAGAAAATTTCAAGAGATATATTGTACTCCCAACTGTTTCCTTTTTTTTAACAGAAAAGTAAACGGTGGAGAAAAATGATGAGTTTTACGAATTTTCAAAGACATGCAAACCCAAATTACAAAACCCTATCAGCACACAGCAGCCAGTAGGGCCATTAGCATAAATGCAGCAAACAATAAATGCTAAATCGATTGTGGAGAAATAAATACCCTCATTTCTAAGGGGGACTTGGTAAGAGCCACTAATGAAAACACAAAGAAGGTGCTTTGAAAAGGGAAACACGGTGCTACCAGTCAATCAATCACACCCACTGCTGGGCCTATCACCTGAGAAAATGAGAATCAAAAAGTCACAGGCTGGCAATCCTGTAATCCAACAATATTTACCATAGACAACACTTGGAAGCAATGAAAATGTCCATCAACCGAGGAATGCGCAAAGTAGAAGTGGTCCACGTGCACACTGGGGAATTACTCCAATAAAAACTAAAAATTAAATTTAAAAATCCAACAAAAGTAAGGAGACATCAGCTTGTGTGGGTTTGTCCGGGCAAACTCCACTCTAATTTATAACCGAGAAACACCACAGGCCGCAAGGGCTTTTCCCTAGTTACCATGGTGGGGACATAGAAAGGCTGCCGCCCTCTGGCATTTACCTGCAAAAGCAGCTTTAAAGCCTGTGCTAATGGTCATTTCATAGGAACAAGTACTGCAGAACTGTAAATGAAACCTACCCTCAAAATGTCTTGAGGGATGTAATGGCCAAAACATTTCAAAACGTGACACATACTTTAAGAGAACACTTTGAAGAACTAAGGGGTAATCACAGGTTGAAAAATAAAAAGGACATGCCTTAAAGTTCAATTTCAACGGATTATGAGGCACAGGCGAATTCAACCACAAAGAGGTATCAGCTCCCACTTGTCAGAATAACCATCAGCATGGAAACTACAAACAATAAATGCTGAAGGTGTTGTGGAGAAATGCATACCCTCAACTTCAAATGGGACGTAACTTGAAAAGGGCCACGAATGAGAACAGAATGGAGGTGCCTTAAAAAGGTAAACATTGAGCTACCGTATGATCCAGCAGGCCCACTCCTCGACCTATAATCTAAGAAGAAAGAATTGGAAAGAAACAGGCAGGCAAATCTGCATGTCACAGTATTACAATAGCCAAGATATGGAAGTAACCAAAAAGTCCACAAACACATGGGTGGACAAAGAAGAACTCCTCCATGTACAGATGGAATATTCGCTAGTGAAAAAAATGAAACAATGCCATTTACAGCACCATACATGAGTCTAGACGTAATCACGCCACCTGTAGTAAGTGAGAAAGCAAAAGACACATATCCTATCATATCTCTTTTAGGAGTTACTTAAAAATTGATACCAATGAAGATATTTCCACAGAGAAAGGCAATCACAGATTCATTAAAAAAACTGATGGTTCACGAAATAGAAACGGATGAGGATTGCATACATTACCATATTGGGGTTAACAGAGATATACATACCATGTGAAATATATAATCACCAAAGACGTACGGAAGACCAGGAGAAGACTACTCAACAGTGTGTCATAACCTACATGGGAAAAGGATGCGAGGAAGAATAGATACACGTATATGTGTGAAAGAACCACATCTTGCACACCTAGAACAAACAAACCATTGTAATCAAATTTGCTGGGATCAAAAATAAAAAGTAAATTACAATTATGAACAAGAAGTAATGAGACATAAACATAAAGTGCTTTTTTCCTGGCACATTCCATTAGAATTTACAACCTAGAACACCACTTCCATTAAGGCTTTGTTTCTCCAGTTACCAAATTTGGTAAAGGAGAAATGCTGCCACCTTGTGGCCGTTTCCTGCAAGAGCAGCTTTAAACTCACAGCTAATGGTCACTTAACATTCACAAGGACTCAGGGCTGTAAAGGACACCTGCCCTAAAAAATTGTGCTGAAGTAGGGAATGGACAAAAAAATTCAAAACAGGCAAATGTTTCAAGATGAGAGTATGAAGAGTTAAGTTTTACTCACGCTCTTTAAAAAAAAAAAGGAAAATGCATAAAAGCTCAATCTCAGGGAGTGTTAGACCCAGGCAATCTAATCTACAAAAAGTTTCAACTTAGACCAGTCGACTGACCATCAGCAAAATGTCTACAAACAATAAATGCTGACGGGGTTTTTAAGAACTGTGTCCCCTCTACCTGCTGGTGAGACGTAAAGGGGTAACAGCCAATAATGAGAACAGAAAGGAGCTGTGTTTAAAAGTAAAAATGGAGGTACCATTCAGTCCAGCAGGCGCACTATTGGACCTCTCACCTGAGAAGACAAGAATCGAGAAGACACAGGCCGCAAAAGCTGCAGTGCAGCCTTATTCACAATAGCCAAGACAGTGAAGCAATCAAAATATCCAACAAGAGGTGAATGGATAAAGAAGAAGTGGTCCATGTACACAATGGAATATTAGCCATGGAAAACAATGAACCATTGCTCTTTGAGGCACCACAAATGAGTCTGGAGATAATCACGAAACATGAGGTAACTCGGAAACCAAAGACCTGTATTCTATGATATCACTTATAGGCGTTATCTAATAACTGACACAAATGAATATATTTCCACAGAGAAAGACACTCACAGACTTAGAAAACAAACTATGCTCATCTAATAGGAAAGGTGGGGGGAATGGATAAGTTAAGATTAGTGTTGCTCTATGTATACAAACACATAGTATATACATATCACAAAAAGACCGACCATGTAGCAAGGGAGGTCTGTGGAACCCTCTGTAACATTTTACATGGGAAGAGGATCTGTACTTGAATAGACATATATAATGTACAAATGAACCAGATTGTGTACACCTAGGACAAACAATATTCTAAGCTTTACCCCAATTAAAAAAAAAATTAAAACCAAGAAGAAATAATGAGACATAAACTTATGGGGGTTTCTCCATGCACATTCCAATTTAATTTACAACCTAGGAACACGACTTCCAGAAAGGCTCTGCTGCCCTAGTACCCAGATTTGGGAGTGGAGAAATGCTGCCTGCTTGAGGTCACTTCCCACAACAGCAGCTTTAAACCCATTGCCAAAGGTCACTAAATATTCACCAAACTTGCAGTTCGGGAAATGACACCTGCTCTCTAAAAAAATTCTGGGGTGGAAAATAGACGAAAAATTTCAAAATAGGGCAACCTTCCAAGAAGAAAATTTCAAGAGATATATTGTACTCCCAACTGTTTCCTTTTTTTTAACAGAAAAGTAAACGGTGGAGAAAAATGATGAGTTTTACGAATTTTCAAAGACATGCAAACCCAAATTACAAAACCCTATCAGCACACAGCAGCCAGTAGGGCCACTAACATACATGCTGCAAACAATAAATGCTAAATCGATTGTGGAGAAATGCATACCCTCGATTCTAAGAGGGACGTGGTAAGAGCCACTAATGAAAACACAAAGAAGGTGTTTTGAAAAGGGAAACACGGTGCTACCAGTCAATCAGTCACACCCACTGCTGGGCCTATCACCTGAGAAAATGAGAATCAAAAAGTCACAGGCTGGCAATCCTGCACTCCAACAATATTTACCATAGCCAACACTTGGAAGCAATGAAAATGTCCATCAACCGAGGAATGCGCAAAGTAGAAGTGGTCCAAGTGCACACTGGGGAATTACTCCAATAAAAACTAAAAATTAAATTTAAAAATCCAACAAAAGTAAGGAGACATCAGCTTGTGTGGGTTTGTCCGGGCAAACTCCACTCTAATTTATAACCGAGAAACACCACAGGCCGCAAGGGCTTTTCCCTAGTTACCATGGTGGGGACATAGAAAGGCTGCCGCCCTCTGGCATTTACCTGCAAAAGCAGCTTTAAAGCCTGTGCTAATGGTCATTTCATAGGAACAAGTACTGCAGAACTGTAAATGAAACCTGCCCTCAAAATGTCTTGAGGGAGGTAATGGCCAAAACATTTCAAAATGTGACACATACTTTAAGAGAACACTTTGAAGAACTAAGGGGTAATCACAGGTTGAAAAATAAAAAGGACATGCCTTAAAGCTCAATTTCAACGGATTATGAGGCACATGCGAATTCAACCACAAAGAGGTATTAGCTCACACTTGTCAGAATAACCATCAGCAAGGAAACTACAAACAATAAATGCTGAAGGTGTTGTGGAGAATTATATACCCCCAACTTCAAGTGGGACGTAACTTGGAAAGGGCCATGAATGAGAACAGAATGGAGGTGCCTTAAAAAGGTAAACATTGAGCTACCATATGATCCAGCAGGCCCACTCCTCGACCTATAATCTAAGAAGAAAGAATTGGAAAGACACAGGCAGGCAAATCTGCATGGCACAGTATTACGATAGCCAAGATATGGAAGTAACCAAAAAGTCCACCAACAGATGGGTGGACAAAGAAGAACTCCTCCATGTACAGATGGAATATTTGCTAGTGAAAAAAATGAAACAATGCCATTTGCAGCACCATACATGAGCCTAGACATAATCACGCCACCTGTAGTAAGTGAGAAAGCAAAAGACACATATCCTATCATATCACTTTTAGGAGTTACTTAAAAATTGATAAAAATGAAGACATTTCCACAGAGAAAGGCAATCACAGATTCATTAAAATACTTATGGTTCACCAAATAGAAAGGGATGAGGATTGGATACATTACCATATTGGGGTTAACAGAGATATACAAACCATGTGAAATATATAATCACCAAAGACGTACGGAAGACCAGGAGAAGACTACTCAACATTGTGTCATAACCTACATGGGAAAAGGATGCGAGGAAGAATAGATACACGTATATGTGTGAAAGAACCACATCTTCCACACCTAGAACAAACAAACCATTGTAATCAAATTTGCTGGGATAAAAAATAAAAAGTAAATTACAATTATGAACAAGAAGTAATGAGACATAAACATAAAGTGCTTTTTTCCTGGCACATTCCATTCGAATTTACAACCTAGAACACCACTTCCATTAAGGCTCTGTTTCCCCAGTTACCAAATTTGGTAAAGGAGAAATGCTGCCACCTTGTGGCCGTTTCCTGCAAGAGCAGCTTTAAACTCACAGCTAATGGTCACTTAACATTCACAAGGACTCAGGGCTGTAAAGGACACCTGCCCTAAAAAATTGTGCTGAAGTAGGAAATGGACAAAAAAATTCAAAACAGGCAAATGTTTCAAGAAGAGAGTATGAGGAGTTAAGTTTTACTCACGCTCTTTTAAAAAAAAAGGAAAATGGATAAAAGCTCAACCTCAGGGAGTGTTAGACCCATGCAATCTAATCTACAAAAAGTTTCAACTTAGACCAGTCGACTGACCATCAGCAAAATGTCTACAAACAATAAATGCTGACGGGGTTTTTAAGAACTGTGTCCCCTCTACCTGCTGGTGAGACGTAAAGGGGTAACAGCCAATAATGAGAACAGAAAGGAGCTGTGTTTAAAAGTAAAAATGGAGGTACCATTCAGTCCAGCAGGCGCACTATTGGACCTCTCACCTGAGAAGACAAGAATCGAGAAGACACAGGCCGCAAAAGCTGCAGTGCAGCCTTATTCACAATAGCCAAGACAGTGAAGCAATCAAAATATCCAACAAGAGGTGAATGGATAAAGAAGAAGTGGTCCATGTACACAATGGAATATTAGCCATGGAAAACAATGAACCATTGCTCTTTGAGGCACCACAAATGAGTCTGGAGATAATCACGAAACATGAGGTAACTCGGAAACCAAAGACCTGTATTCTATGATATCACTTATAGGCGTTATCTAATAACTGACACAAATGAATATATTTCCACAGAGAAAGACACTCACAGACTTAGAAAACAAACTATGCTCATCTAATAGGAAAGGTGGGGGGAATGGATAAGTTAAGATTAGTGTTGCTCTATGTATACAAACACATAGTATATACATATCACAAAAAGACCGACCATGTAGCAAGGGAGGTCTGTGGAACCCTCTGTAACATTTTACATGGGAAGAGGATCTGTACTTGAATAGACATATATAATGTACAAATGAACCAGATTGTGTACACCTAGGACAAACAATATTCTAAGCTTTACCCCAATTAAAAAAAAAATTAAAACCAAGAAGAAATAATGAGACATAAACTTATGGGGGTTTCTCCATGCACATTCCAATTTAATTTACAACCTAGGAACACGACTTCCAGAAAGGCTCTGCTGCCCTAGTACCCAGATTTGGGAGTGGAGAAATGCTGCCTGCTTGAGGTCACTTCCCACAACAGCAGCTTTAAACCCATTGCCAAAGGTCACTAAATATTCACCAAACTTGCAGTTCGGGAAATGACACCTGCTCTCTAAAAAAATTCTGGGGTGGAAAATAGACGAAAAATTTCAAAATAGGGCAACCTTCCAAGAAGAAAATTTCAAGAGATATATTGTACTCCCAACTGTTTCCTTTTTTTTAACAGAAAAGTAAACGGTGGAGAAAAATGATGAGTTTTACGAATTTTCAAAGACATGCAAACCCAAATTACAAAACCCTATCAGCACACAGCAGCCAGTAGGGCCACTAACATACATGCTGCAAACAATAAATGCTAAATCGATTGTGGAGAAATGCATACCCTCGATTCTAAGAGGGACGTGGTAAGAGCCACTAATGAAAACACAAAGAAGGTGTTTTGAAAAGGGAAACACGGTGCTACCAGTCAATCAGTCACACCCACTGCTGGGCCTATCACCTGAGAAAATGAGAATCAAAAAGTCACAGGCTGGCAATCCTGCACTCCAACAATATTTACCATAGCCAACACTTGGAAGCAATGAAAATGTCCATCAACCGAGGAATGCGCAAAGTAGAAGTGGTCCAAGTGCACACTGGGGAATTACTCCAATAAAAACTAAAAATTAAATTTAAAAATCCAACAAAAGTAAGGAGACATCAGCTTGTGTGGGTTTGTCTGGGCAAACTCCACTCTAATTTATAACCGAGAAACACCACAGGCCGCAAGGGCTTTTCCCTAGTTACCATGGTGGGGACATAGAAAGGCTGCCGCCCTCTGGCATTTACCTGCAAAAGCAGCTTTAAAGCCTGTGCTAATGGTCATTTCATAGGAACAAGTACTGCAGAACTGTAAATGAAACCTGCCCTCAAAATGTCTTGAGGGAGGTAATGGCCAAAACATTTCAAAATGTGACACATACTTTAAGAGAACACTTTGAAGAACTAAGGGGTAATCACAGGTTGAAAAATAAAAAGGACATGCCTTAAAGCTCAATTTCAACGGATTATGAGGCACATGCGAATTCAACCACAAAGAGGTATTAGCTCACACTTGTCAGAATAACCATCAGCAAGGAAACTACAAACAATAAATGCTGAAGGTGTTGTGGAGAATTATATACCCCCAACTTCAAGTGGGACGTAACTTGGAAAGGGCCATGAATGAGAACAGAATGGAGGTGCCTTAAAAAGGTAAACATTGAGCTACCATATGATCCAGCAGGCCCACTCCTCGACCTATAATCTAAGAAGAAAGAATTGGAAAGACACAGGCAGGCAAATCTGCATGGCACAGTATTACGATAGCCAAGATATGGAAGTAACCAAAAAGTCCACCAACAGATGGGTGGACAAAGAAGAACTCCTCCATGTACAGATGGAATATTTGCTAGTGAAAAAAATGAAACAATGCCATTTGCAGCACCATACATGAGCCTAGACATAATCACGCCACCTGTAGTAAGTGAGAAAGCAAAAGACACATATCCTATCATATCACTTTTAGGAGTTACTTAAAAATTGATAAAAATGAAGACATTTCCACAGAGAAAGGCAATCACAGATTCATTAAAATACTTATGGTTCACCAAATAGAAAGGGATGAGGATTGGATACATTACCATATTGGGGTTAACAGAGATATACAAACCATGTGAAATATATAATCACCAAAGACGTACGGAAGACCAGGAGAAGACTACTCAACATTGTGTCATAACCTACATGGGAAAAGGATGCGAGGAAGAATAGATACACGTATATGTGTGAAAGAACCACATCTTCCACACCTAGAACAAACAAACCATTGTAATCAAATTTGCTGGGATAAAAAATAAAAAGTAAATTACAATTATGAACAAGAAGTAATGAGACATAAACATAAAGTGCTTTTTTCCTGGCACATTCCATTCGAATTTACAACCTAGAACACCACTTCCATTAAGGCTCTGTTTCCCCAGTTACCAAATTTGGTAAAGGAGAAATGCTGCCACCTTGTGGCCGTTTCCTGCAAGAGCAGCTTTAAACTCACAGCTAATGGTCACTTAACATTCACAAGGACTCAGGGCTGTAAAGGACACCTGCCCTAAAAAATTGTGCTGAAGTAGGGAATGGACAAAAAAATTCAAAACAGGAAAATGTTTCAAGATGAGAGTATGAAGACTTAAGTTTTACTCACGCTCTTTTAAAAAAAAAAAAGGAAAATGGATAAAAGCTCAACCTCAGGGAGTGTTAGACCCATGCAATCTAATCTACAAAAATTTTCAACTTAGACCAGTCGACTGACCATCAGCAAAAAATCTACAAACAATAACTCCTGAAGGGGTTTTAGAGAACTGTGTCCCCTCTACCTGCTGGTGAGACGAAAAGGGGTAACAGCCAATAATGAGAACAGAAAGGAGCTGTGTTTAAAAGTAAAAATGGAGGTACCATTCAATCCAGCAGGCGCACCATTGGACCTCTCACCTGAGAAGACAAGAATCGAGAAGACACAGGCCGCAAAAGCTGCAGTGCAGCCTTATTCATAATAGCCAAGACAGTGAAGCAATCAAAATATCCAACAAGAGGTGAATGGATAAAGAAGAAGTGGTCCATGTACACAATGGAATATTAGCCATGGAAAACAATGAACCAATGTTCTTTGAGGCACCACAAATGAGTCTGGAGATAATTACGAAACATGAGGTAACTCGGAAACCAAAGACCTGTATTCTATGATATCACTTATAGGCGTTATCTAATAACTGACACAAATGAATATATTTCCACAGAGAAAGACACTCACAGACTTAGAAAACAAACTATGCTCATCTAAAAGGAAAGGTGGGGGGAATGGATAAGTTAAGATTAGTGTTGCTCTATGTATACAAACACATAGTATATACATATCTCAAAAAGACCGACCATCTAGCAAGGGAGGTCTGTGGAACCCTCTGTAACATTTTACATGGGAAGAGGATCTGTACTTGAATAGACATATATAATGTACAAATGAACCAGATTGTGTACACCTAGGACAAACAATATTCTAAGCTTTACCCCAATTAAAAAAAAAATTAAAACCAAGAAGAAATAATGAGACATAAACTTATGGGGGTTTCTCCATGCACATTCCAATTTAATTTACAACCTAGGAACACGACTTCCAGAAAGGCTCTGCTGCCCTCGTTCCCAGATTTGGGATTGGAGAAATGCTGCCTGCTTGAGGTCACTTCCCACAACAGCAGCTTTAAACCCATTGCTAAAGGTAACTAAATATTCACCAAACTTGCAGTTCAGGAAATGACACCTGCTCTCTAAAAAAATTCTGGGGTGGAAAATCGACCAAAAATTTCAAAATAGGGCAACCTTCCTAGAAGAAAATTTCAAGAGATATATTGTACTCCCAACTGTTTCCTTTTTTTTAACAGAAAAGTAAACGGTGGAGAAAAATGATGAGTTTTACGAATTTTCAAAGACATGCAAACCCAAATTACACAACCCTACCAGCACACAGCAGCCAGTAGGGCCATTAACATACATGCTGCAAACAATAAATGCTAAATCGATTGTGGAGAAATGCATACCCTCGATTCTAAGGGGGACGTGCTAAGAGCCACTAATGAAAACACAAAGAAGGTGCTTTGAAAAGGGAAACACGGTGCTACCAGTCAATCAGTCACACCCACTGCTGGGCCTATCACCTGAGAAAATGAGAATCAAAAAGTCACAGGCTGGCAATCCTGCACTCCAACAATATTTACCATAGCCAACACTTGGAAGCAATGAAAATGTCCATCAACCGAGGAATGCACAAAGTAGAAGTGATCCACGTGCACACTGGGAAATTACTCCAATAAAAACTAAAAATTAAATTAAAAATCCAACAAAAGTAAGGAGACATCAGCTTGTGTGGGTTTGTCTGGGCACACTCCACTCTAATTTATAACCGAGAAACACCACAGGCCGCAAGGGCTTTTCCCTAGTTACCATGGTGGGGACATAGAAAGGCTGCCGCCCTCTGGCATTTACCTGCAAAAGCAGCTTTAAAGCCTGTGCTAATGGTCATTTCATAGGAACAAGTACTGCAGAACTGTAAATGAAACCTGCCCTCAAAATGTCTTGAGGGAGGTAATGGCCAAAACATTTCAAAATGTGACACATATTTTAAGAGATCACTTTGAAGAACTAAGGAGTAATCACAGCTTGAAAAATAAAAAGGACATGCCTTAAAGCTCAATTTCAACGGATAATGAGGCACATGCGAATTCAACCACAAAGAGGTATCAGCTCACACTTGTCAGAATAACCATCAGCAAGGAAACTACAAACAATAAATGCTGAAGGTGTTGTGGAGAAATGCATACCCTCAACTTCAAGTGGGACGTAACTTGAAAAGGGCCACGAATGAGAACAGAATGGAGGTGCCTTAAAAAGGTAAACATTGAGCTACCATATGATCCAGCAGGCCCACTCCTCCACCTATAATCTAAGAAGAAAGAATTGGAAAGACACAGGCAGGCAAATCTGCATGGCACATTATTACGATAGCCAAGATATGGAAGTAACCAAAAAGTCCACCAACATATGGGTGGACAAAGAAGAACTCCTCCATGTACAGATGGAATATTCGCTAGTGAAAAAAATGAAAAAATGCCATTTGCAGCACCATACATGAGCCTAGACATAATCACGCCACCTGTAGTAAGTGAGAAAGCAAAAGACACATATCCTATCATATAACTTTTAGGAGTTACTTAAAAATTGATAAAAATGAAGATATTTCCACAGAGAAAGGCAATCACAGATTCATTAAAATACTTATGGTTCACCAAATAGAAAGGGATGAGGATTGGATACATTACCATATTGGAGTTAACAGAGATATACATACCATGTGAATATATAATCACCAAAGACGTACGGAAGACCAGGAGAAGACTACTCAACATTGTGTCATAACCTACATGGGAAAAGGATGCGAGGAAGAATAGATACACGTATATGTGTGAAAGAACCACATCTTGCACACCTAGAACAAACAAACCATTGTAATCAAATTTGCTGGGATCAAAAATAAAAAGTAAATTACAATTATGAACAAGAAGTAATGAGACATAAACATAAAGTGCTTTTTTCCTGGCACATTCCATTCGAATTTACAACCTAGAACACCACTTCCATTAAGGCTCTGTTTCCCCAGTTACCAAATTTGGTAAAGGAGAAATGCTGCCACCTTGTGGCCGTTTCCTGCAAGAGCAGCTTTAAACTCACAGCTAATGGTCACTTAACATTCACAAGGACTCAGGGCTGTAAAGGACACCTGCCCTAAAAAATTGTGCTGAAGTAGGAAATGGACAAAAAAATTCAAAACAGGCAAATGTTTCAAGAAGAGAGTATGAGGAGTTAAGTTTTACTCACGCTCTTTTAAAAAAAAAGGAAAATGGATAAAAGCTCAACCTCAGGGAGTGTTAGACCCATGCAATCTAATCTACAAAAAGTTTCAACTTAGACCAGTCGACTGACCATCAGCAAAATGTCTACAAACAATAAATGCTGACGGGGTTTTTAAGAACTGTGTCCCCTCTACCTGCTGGTGAGACGTAAAGGGGTAACAGCCAATAATGAGAAGAGAAAGGATCTGTGTTTAAAAGTAAAAATGGAGGTACCATTCAATCCAGCAGGCGCACCATTGGACCTCTCACCTGAGAAGACAAGAATCGAGAAGACACAGGCCGCAAAAGCTGCAGTGCAGCCTTATTCACATTAGCCAAGACAGTGAAGCAATCAAAATATCCAACAAGAGGTGAATGGATAAAGAAGAAGTGGTCCATGTACACAATGGAATATTAGGCATGGAAAACAATGAACCATTGCTCTTTGAGGCACCACAAATGAGTCTGGAGATAATCACGAAACATGAGGTAACTCGGAAACCAAAGACCTGTATTCTATGATATCACTTATAGGCGTTATCTAATAACTGACACAAATGAATATATTTCCACAGAGAAAGACACTCACAGACTTAGAAAACAAACTATGCTCATCTAAAAGGAAAGGTGGGGGGAATGGATAAGTTAAGATTAGTGTTGCTATATGTATACAAACACATAGTATATACATATCTCAAAAAGACCGACCATCTAGCAAGGGAGGTCTGTGGAACCCTCTGTAACATTTTACATGGGAAGAGGATCTGTACTTGAATAGACATATATAATGTACAAATGAACCAGATTGTGTACACCTAGGACAGACAATATTCGAAGTTTTACCCCAATTAAAAAAAATTTTAAAACCAAGAAGAAATAATGAGACATAAACTTATGGGGGTTTCTCCAGGCACATTCTAATTTAATTTACAACCTAAGAACACGACTTCCAGAAAGGCTCTGCTGCCCTAGTACCCAGATTTGGGAGTGGAGAAATGCTGCCTACTTGAGGCCACTTCCCACAACAGCAGCTTTAAACCCATTGCTAATGGTCACTAAATATTCACCAAACTTGCAGTTCGGGAAATGACACCTGCTCTCTAAAAAAATTCTGAGGTGGAAAATCGACCAAAAATTTCAAAATAGGGCAATCTTCCAAGAAGACATTTTCAAGAGATATATTGTACTCCCAACTGTTTCCTTTCTTTTAACAGAAAAGAAAACGGTGGAGAAACATGATGAGTTTTAAGAATTTTCAAAGACATGCAAACCCAAATTACAAAACCCTATCAGCATACAGCAGCCAGTAGGGCCATTAGCATAAAGGCAGCAAACAATAAATGCTAAATCGATTGTGGAGAAATGCATACCCTCGATTCTAAGGGGGACGTGGTAAGAGCCACTAATGAAAACACAAAGAAGGTGCTTTGAAAAGGGAAACACGGTGCTACCAGTCAATCAATCACACCCACTGCTGGGCATATCAACTGAGAAAATGAGAATCAAAAAGTCACAGGCTGGCAATCCTGCACTCCAACAATATTTACCAGAGCCAACACTTGGAAGCAATGAAAATGTCCATCAACTGAGGAATGCGCAAAGTAGAAGTGGTCCTCGTGCACACTGGGGAACTACTCCAATAAAAACTAAAAATTAAATTTAAAAATCCAACAAAAGTAAGGAGACATTAGCTTGTGTGGGTTTGTCCGGGCACACTCCACTCTAATTTATAACCGAGAAACACCACAGGCCTCAAGGGCTTTTCCCTAGTTACCATGGTGGGGACATAGAAAGGCTGCCGCCCTCTGGCATTTACCTGCAAAAGCAGCTTTAAAGCCTGTGCTAATGGTCATTTCATAGGAACAAGTACTGCAGAACTGTAAATGAAACCTACCCTCAAAATGTCTTGAGGGAGGTAATGGCCAAAACATTTCAAAATGTGACACATACTTTAAGAGAACACTTTGAAGAACTAAGGGGTAATCACAGGTTGAAAAATAAAAAGGACATGCCTTAAAGCTCAATTTCAACGGATTATGAGGCACAGGCGAATTCAACCACAAAGAGGTATCAGCTCACACTTGTCAGAATAACCATCAGCAAGGAAACTACAAACAATAAATGCTGAAGGTGTTGTGGAGAAATGCATACCCTCAACTTCAAGTGGGACGTAACTTGAAAAGGGCCACGAATGAGAACAGAATGGAGGTGCCTTAAAAAGGTAAACATTGAGCTACCGTATGATCCAGCAGGCCCACTCCTCGACCTATAATCTAAGAAGAAAGAATTGGAAAGACACAGGCAGGCAAATCTGCATGGCACAGTATTACAATAGCCAAGATATGGAAGTAACCAAAAAGTCCACCAACAGATGGGTGGACAAAGAAGAACTCCTCCATGTACAGATGGAATATTCGGTAGTGAAAAAAATGAAACAATGCCATTTACAGCACCATACATGAGTCTAGACGTAATCACGTCACCTGTAGTAAGTGAGAAAGCAAAAGACACATATCCTATCATATCACTTTTAGGAGTTACTTAAAAATTGATACCAATGAAGATATTTCCACAGAGAAAGACAATCACAGATTCATTAAAAAAACTGATGGTTCACCAAATAGAAAGGGATGAGGATTGGATACATTACCATATTGGGGTTAACAGAGATATACATACCATGTGAAATATATAATCACCAAAGACGTACGGAAGACCAGGAGAAGACTACTCAACATTGTGTCATAACCTACATGGGAAAAGGATGCGAGGAAGAATAGATACACGTATATGTGTGAAAGAACCACATCTTGCACACCTAGAACAAACAAACCATTGTAATCAAATTTGCTGTGATAAAAAATAAAAAGTAAATTACAATTATGAACAAGAAGTAATGAGACATAAACATAAAGTGCTTTTTTCCTGGCACATTCCATTCGAATTTACAACCTAGAACACCACTTCCATTAAGGCTCTGTTTCCCCAGTTACCAAATTTGGTAAAGGAGAAATGCTGCCACCTTGTGGCCGTTTCCTGCAAGAGCAGCTTTAAACTCACAGCTAATGGTCACTTAACATTCACAAGGACTCAGGGCTGTAAAGGACACCTGCCCTAAAAAATTGTGCTGAAGTAGGAAATGGACAAAAAAATTCAAAACAGGCAAATGTTTCAAGAAGAGAGTATGAGGAGTTAAGTTTTACTCACGCTCTTTTAAAAAAAAAGGAAAATGGATAAAAGCTCAACCTCAGGGAGTGTTAGACCCATGCAATCTAATCTACAAAAAGTTTCAACTTAGACCAGTCGACTGACCATCAGCAAAATGTCTACAAACAATAAATGCTGACGGGGTTTTTAAGAACTGTGTCCCCTCTACCTGCTGGTGAGACGTAAAGGGGTAACAGCCAATAATGAGAACAGAAAGGAGCTGTGTTTAAAAGTAAAAATGGAGGTACCATTCAATCCAGCAGGCGCACCATTGGACCTCTCACCTGAGAAGACAGGAATCGAGAAGACACAGGCCGCAAAAGTTGCAGTGCAGCATTTTTCACAATAGCCAAGAGAGTGAAGCAATCAAAATATCCAACAAGAGGTGAATGGATAAAGAAGAAGTGGTCCATGTACACAATGGAATATTAGCCATGGAAAACAATGAACCATTGCTCTTTGAGGCACCACAAATGAGTCTGGAGATAATCACGAAACATGAGGTAACTCGGAAACCAAAGACCTGTATTCTATGATATCACTTATAGGCGTTATCTAATAACTGACACAAATGAATATATTTCCACAGAGAAAGACACTCACAGACTTAGAAAAAAAAATATGCTCATCTAAAAGGAAAGGTGAGGGGAATGGATAAGTTAAGATTAGTGTTGCTATAAGTATACAAACACATAGTATATACATATCTCAAAAAGACCGACCATCTAGCAAGGGAGGTCTGTGGAACCTTCTGTAACATTTTACATGGGAAGAGGATCTGTACTTGAATAGACATATATAATGTACAAATGAACCAGATTGTGTACACCTAGGACAGACAATATTCGAAGCTTTACCCCAATTAAAAAAAAAATTTAAAACCAAGAAGAAATAATGAGACATAAACTTATGGGGGTTTCTCCATGCACATTCCAATTTAATTTACAACCTAGGAACACGACTTCCAGAAAGGCTCTGCTGCCCTAGTACCCAGATTTGGGAGTGGAGAAATGCTGCCTGCTTAAGGTCACTTCCCACAACAGCAGCTTTAAACCCATTGCTAAAGGTCACTAAATATTCACCAAACTTGCAGTTCGGGAAATGACACCTGCTCTCTAAAAAAATTCTGGGGTGGAAAATAGACGAAAAATTTCAAAATAGGGCAACCTTCCAAGAAGAAAATTTCAAGAGATATATTGTACTCCCAACTGTTTCCTTTTTTTTAACAGAAAAGTAAACGGTGGAGAAAAATGATGAGTTTTACGAATTTTCAAAGACATGCAAACCCAAATTACAAAACCCTATCAGCACACAGCAGCCAGTAGGGCCATTAGCATAAATGCAGCAAACAATAAATGCTAAATCGATTGTGGAGAAATAAATACCCTCATTTCTAAGGGGGACGTGGTAAGAGCCACTAATGAAAACACAAAGAAGGTGCTTTGAAAAGGGAAACACGGTGCTACCAGTCAATCAATCACACCCACTGCTGGGCCTATCACCTGAGAAAATGAGAATCAAAAAGTCACAGGCTGGCAATCCTGTACTCGAACAATATTTACCATAGACAACACTTGGAAGCAATGAAAATGTCCATCAACCGAGGAATGCGCAAAGTAGAAGTGGTCCACGTGCACACTGGGGAATTACTCCAATAAAAACTAAAAATTAAATTTAAAAATCCAACAAAAGTAAGGAGACATCAGCTTGTGTGGGTTTGTCCGGGCAAACTCCACTCTAATTTATAACCGAGAAACACCACAGGCCGCAAGGGCTTTTCCCTAGTTACCATGGTGGGGACATAGAAAGGCTGCCGCCCTCTGGCATTTACCTGCAAAAGCAGCTTTAAAGCCTGTGCTAATGGTCATTTCATAGGAACAAGTACTGCAGAACTGTAAATGAAACCTACCCTCAAAATGTCTTGAGGGAGGTAATGGCCAAAACATTTCAAAATGTGACACATACTTTAAGAGAACACTTTGAAGAACTAAGGGGTAATCACAGGTTGAAAAATAAAAAGGACATGCCTTAAAGTTCAATTTCAACGGATTATGAGGCACAGGCGAATTCAACCACAAAGAGGTATCAGCTCACACTTGTCAGAATAACCATCAGCAAGGAAACTACAAACAATAAATGCTGAAGGTGTTGTGGAGAAATGCATACCCTCAACTTCAAATGGGACGTAACTTGAAAAGGGCCACGAATGAGAACAGAATGGAGGTGCCTTAAAAAGGTAAACATTGAGCTACCGTATGATCCAGCAGGCCCACTCCTCGACCTATAATCTAAGAAGAAAGAATTGGAAAGAAACAGGCAGGCAAATCTGCATGTCACAGTATTACAATAGCCAAGATATGGAAGTAACCAAAAAGTCCACAAACACATGGGTGGACAAAGAAGAACTCCTCCATGTACAGATGGAATATTCGCTAGTGAAAAAAATGAAACAATGCCATTTACAGCACCATACATGAGTCTAGACGTAATCACGCCACCTGTAGTAAGTGAGAAAGCAAAAGACACATATCCTATCATATCTCTTTTAGGAGTTACTTAAAAATTGATACCAATGAAGATATTTCCACAGAGAAAGGCAATCACAGATTCATTAAAAAAACTGATGGTTCACCAAATAGAAACGGATGAGGATTGCATACATTACCATATTGGGGTTAACAGAGATATACATACCATGTGAAATATATAATCACCAAAGACGTACGGAAGACCAGGAGAAGACTACTCAACAGTGTGTCATAACCTACATGGGAAAAGGATGCGAGGAAGAATAGATACACGTATATGTGTGAAAGAACCACATCTTGCACACCTAGAACAAACAAACCATTGTAATCAAATTTGCTGGGATCAAAAATAAAAAGTAAATTACAATTATGAACAAGAAGTAATGAGACATAAACATAAAGTGCTTTTTTCCTGGCACATTCCATTAGAATTTACAACCTAGAACACCACTTCCATTAAGGCTCTGTTTCTCCAGTTACCAAATTTGGTAAAGGAGAAATGCTGCCACCTTGTGGCCGTTTCCTGCAAGAGCAGCTTTAAACTCACAGCTAATGGTCACTTAACATTCACAAGGACTCAGGGCTGTAAAGGACACCTGCCCTAAAAAATTGTGCTGAAGTAGGGAATGGACAAAAAAATTCAAAACAGGCAAATGTTTCAAGATGAGAGTATGAAGAGTTAAGTTTTACTCACGCTCTTTTAAAAAAAAAAGGAAAATGCATAAAAGCTCAATCTCAGTGAGTGTTAGACCCAGGAAATCTAATCTACAAAAAGTTTCAACTTAGACCAGTCGACTGACCATCAGCAAAATGTCTACAAACAATAAATGCTGACGGGGTTTTTAAGAACTGTGTCCCCTCTACCTGCTGGTGAGACGTAAAGGGGTAACAGCCAATAATGAGAACAGAAAGGAGCTGTGTTTAAAAGTAAAAATGGAGGTACCATTCAGTCCAGCAGGCGCACCATTGGACCTCTCACCTGAGAAGACAAGAATCGAGAAGACACAGGCCGCAAAAGCTGCAGTGCAGCCTTATTCACAATAGCCAAGACAGTGAAGCAATCAAAATATCCAACAAGAGGTGAATGGATAAAGAAGAAGTGGTCCATGTACACAATGGAATATTAGCCATGGAAAACAATGAACCATTGCTCTTTGAGGCACCACAAATGAGTCTGGAGATAATCACGAAACATGAGGTAACTCGGAAACCAAAGACCTGTATTCTATGATATCACTTATAGGCGTTATCTAATAACTGACACAAATGAATATATTTCCACAGAGAAAGACACTCACAGACTTAGAAAACAAACTATGCTCATCTAATAGGAAAGGTGGGGGGAATGGATAAGTTAAGATTAGTGTTGCTCTATGTATACAAACACATAGTATATACATATCACAAAAAGACCGACCATGTAGCAAGGGAGGTCTGTGGAACCCTCTGTAACATTTTACATGGGAAGAGGATCTGTACTTGAATAGACATATATAATGTACAAATGAACCAGATTGTGTACACCTAGGACAAACAATATTCTAAGCTTTACCCCAATTAAAAAAAAAATTAAAACCAAGAAGAAATAATGAGACATAAACTTATGGGGGTTTCTCCATGCACATTCCAATTTAATTTACAACCTAGGAACACGACTTCCAGAAAGGCTCTGCTGCCCTAGTACCCAGATTTGGGAGTGGAGAAATGCTGCCTGCTTGAGGTCACTTCCCACAACAGCAGCTTTAAACCCATTGCCAAAGGTCACTAAATATTCACCAAACTTGCAGTTCGGGAAATGACACCTGCTCTCTAAAAAAATTCTGCGGTGGAAAATAGACGAAAAATTTCAAAATAGGGCAACCTTCCAAGAAGAAAATTTCAAGAGATATATTGTACTCCCAACTGTTTCCTTTTTTTTAACAGAAAAGTAAACGGTGGAGAAAAATGATGAGTTTTACGAATTTTCAAAGACATGCAAACCCAAATTACAAAACCCTATCAGCACACAGCAGCCAGTAGGGCCATTAACATACATGCTGCAAACAATAAATGCTAAATCGATTGTGGAGAAATGCATACCCTCGATTCTAAGAGGGACGTGGTAAGAGCCACTAATGAAAACACAAAGAAGGTGTTTTGAAAAGGGAAACACGGTGCTACCAGTCAATCAGTCACACCCACTGCTGGGCCTATCACCTGAGAAAATGAGAATCAAAAAGTCACAGGCTGGCAATCCTGCACTCCAAAAATATTTACCATAGCCAACACTTGGAAGCAATGAAAATGTCCATCAACCGAGGAATGCGCAAAGTAGAAGTGGTCCAAGTGCACACTGGGGAATTACTCCAATAAAAACTAAAAATTAAATTTAAAAATCCAACAAAAGTAAGGAGACATCAGCTTGTGTGGGTTTGTCCGGGCAAACTCCACTCTAATTTATAACCGAGAAACACCACAGGCCGCAAGGGCTTTTCCCTAGTTACCATGGTGGGGACATAGAAAGGCTGCCGCCCTCTGGCATTTACCTGCAAAAGCAGCTTTAAAGCCTGTGCTAATGGTCATTTCATAGGAACAAGTACTGCAGAACTGTAAATGAAACCTGCCCTCAAAATGTCTTGAGGGAGGTAATGGCCAAAACATTTCAAAATGTGACACATACTTTAAGAGAACACTTTGAAGAACTAAGGGGTAATCACAGGTTGAAAAATAAAAAGGACATGCCTTAAAGCTCAATTTCAACGGATTATGAGGCACATGCGAATTCAACCACAAAGAGGTATTAGCTCACACTTGTCAGAATAACCATCAGCAAGGAAACTACAAACAATAAATGCTGAAGGTGTTGTGGAGAATTATATACCCCCAACTTCAAGTGGGACGTAACTTGGAAAGGGCCATGAATGAGAACAGAATGGAGGTGCCTTAAAAAGGTAAACATTGAGCTACCATATGATCCAGCAGGCCCACTCCTCCACCTATAATCTAAGAAGAAAGAATTGGAAAGACACAGGCAGGCAAATCTGCATGGCACAGTATTACGATAGCCAAGATATGGAAGTAACCAAAAAGTCCACCAACAGATGGGTGGACAAAGAAGAACTCCTCCATGTACAGATGGAATATTCGCTAGTGAAAAAAATGAAACAATGCCATTTGCAGCACCATACATGAGCCTAGACATAATCACGCCACCTGTAGTAAGTGAGAAAGCAAAAGACACATATCCTATCATATCACTTTTAGGAGTTACTTAAAAATTGATAAAAATGAAGACATTTCCACAGAGAAAGGCAATCACAGATTCATTAAAATACTTATGGTTCACCAAATAGAAAGGGATGAGGATTGGATACATTACCATATTGGGGTTAACAGAGATATACAAACCATGTGAAATATATAATCACCAAAGACGTACGGAAGACCAGGAGAAGACTACTCAACATTGTGTCATAACCTACATGGGAAAAGGATGCGAGGAAGAATAGATACACGTATATGTGTGAAAGAACCACATCTTCCACACCTAGAACAAACAAACCATTGTAATCAAATTTGCTGGGATAAAAAATAAAAAGTAAATTACAATTATGAACAAGAAGTAATGAGACATAAACATAAAGTGCTTTTTTCCTGGCACATTCCATTCGAATTTACAACCTAGAACACCACTTCCATTAAGGCTCTGTTTCCCCAGTTACCAAATTTGGTAAAGGAGAAATGCTGCCACCTTGTGGCCGTTTCCTGCAAGAGCAGCTTTAAACTCACAGCTAATGGTCACTTAACATTCACAAGGACTCAGGGCTGTAAAGGACACCTGCCCTAAAAAATTGTGCTGAAGTAGGGAATGGACAAAAAAATTCAAAACAGGAAAATGTTTCAAGATGAGAGTATGAAGACTTAAGTTTTACTCACGCTCTTTTAAAAAAAAAAAAGGAAAATGGATAAAAGCTCAACCTCAGGGAGTGTTAGACCCATGCAATCTAATCTACAAAAAGTTTCAACTTAGACCAGTCGACTGACCATCAGCAAAAAATCTACAAACAATAACTCCTGAAGGGGTTTTAGAGAACTGTGTCCCCTCTACCTGCAGGTGAGACGAAAAGGGGTAACAGCCAATAATGAGAACAGAAAGGAGCTGTGTTTAAAAGTAAAAATGGAGGTACCATTCAATCCAGCAGGCGCACCATTGGACCTCTCACCTGAGAAGACAAGAATCGAGAAGACAGAGGCCGCAAAAGCTGCAGTGCAGCCTTATTCACAATAGCCAAGACAGTGAAGCAATCAAAATATCCAACAAGAGGTGAATGGATAAAGAAGAAGTGGTCCATGTACACAATGGAATATTAGCCATGGAAAACAATGAACCAATGTTCTTTGAGGCACCACAAATGAGTCTGGAGATAATTACGAAACATGAGGTAACTCGGAAACCAAAGACCTGTATTCTATGATATCACTTATAGGCGTTATCTAATAACTGACACAAATGAATATATTTCCACAGAGAAAGACACTCACAGACTTAGAAAACAAACTATGCTCATCTAAAAGGAAAGGTGGGGGGAATGGATAAGTTAAGATTAGTGTTGCTCTATGTATACAAACACATAGTATATACATATCTCAAAAAGACCGACCATCTAGCAAGGGAGGTCTGTGGAACCCTCTGTAACATTTTACATGGGAAGAGGATCTGTACTTGAATAGACATATATAATGTACAAATGAACCAGATTGTGTACACCTAGGACAAACAATATTCTAAGCTTTACCCCAATTAAAAAAAAAATTAAAACCAAGAAGAAATAATGAGACATAAACTTATGGGGGTTTCTCCATGCACATTCCAATTTAATTTACAACCTAGGAACACGACTTCCAGAAAGGCTCTGCTGCCCTCGTTCCCAGATTTGGGAGTGGAGAAATGCTGCCTGCTTGAGGTCACTTCCCACAACAGCAGCTTTAAACCCATTGCTAAAGGTAACTAAATATTCACCAAACTTGCAGTTCAGGAAATGACACCTGCTCTCTAAAAAAATTCTGGGGTGGAAAATCGACCAAAAATTTCAAAATAGGGCAACCTTCCTAGAAGAAAATTTCAAGAGATATATTGTACTCCCAACTGTTTCCTTTTTTTTAACAGAAAAGTAAACGGTGGAGAAAAATGATGAGTTTTACGAATTTTCAAAGACATGCAAACCCAAATTACACAACCCTACCAGCACACAGCAGCCAGTAGGGCCATTAACATACATGCTGCAAACAATAAATGCTAAATCGATTGTGGAGAAATGCATACCCTCGATTCTAAGGGGGACGTGCTAAGAGCCACTAATGAAAACACAAAGAAGGTGCTTTGAAAAGGGAAACACGGTGCTACCAGTCAATCAGTCACACCCACTGCTGGGCCTATCACCTGAGAAAATGAGAATCAAAAAGTCACAGGCTGGCAATCCTGCACTCCAACAATATTTACCATAGCCAACACTTGGAAGCAATGAAAATGTCCATCAACCGAGGAATGCACAAAGTAGAAGTGATCCACGTGCACACTGGGAAATTACTCCAATAAAAACTAAAAATTAAATTAAAAATCCAACAAAAGTAAGGAGACATCAGCTTGTGTGGGTTTGTCTGGGCACACTCCACTCTAATTTATAACCGAGAAACACCACAGGCCGCAAGGGCTTTTCCCTAGTTACCATGGTGGGGACATAGAAAGGCTGCCGCCCTCTGGCATTTACCTGCAAAAGCAGCTTTAAAGCCTGTGCTAATGGTCATTTCATAGGAACAAGTACTGCAGAACTGTAAATGAAACCTGCCCTCAAAATGTCTTGAGGGAGGTAATGGCCAAAACATTTCAAAATGTGACACATATTTTAAGAGATCACTTTGAAGAACTAAGGAGTAATCACAGCTTGAAAAATAAAAAGGACATGCCTTAAAGCTCAATTTCAACGGATAATGAGGCACATGCGAATTCAACCACAAAGAGGTATCAGCTCACACTTGTCAGAATAACCATCAGCAAGGAAACTACAAACAATAAATGCTGAAGGTGTTGTGGAGAAATGCATACCCTCAACTTCAAGTGGGACGAAACTTGAAAAGGGCCACGAATGAGAACAGAATGGAGGTGCCTTAAAAAGGTAAACATTGAGCTACCATATGATCCAGCAGGCCCACTCCTCCACCTATAATCTAAGAAGAAAGAATTGGAAAGACACAGGCAGGCAAATCTGCATGGCACATTATTACGATAGCCAAGATATGGAAGTAACCAAAAAGTCCACGAACATATGGGTGGACAAAGAAGAACACCTCCATGTACAGATGGAATATTCGCTAGTGAAAAAAATGAAAAAATGCCATTTGCAGCACCATACATGAGCCTAGACATAATCACGCCACCTGTAGTAAGTGAGAAAGCAAAAGACACATATCCTATCATATAACTTTTAGGAGTTACTTAAAAATTGATAAAAATGAAGATATTTCCACAGAGAAAGGCAATCACATATTCATTAAAATACTTATGGTTCACCAAATAGAAACGGATGAGGATTGGATACATTACCATATTGGAGTTAACAGAGATATACATACCATGTGAATATATAATCACCAAAGACGTACGGAAGACCAGGAGAAGACTACTCAACATTGTGTCATAACCTACATGGGAAAAGGATGCGAGGAAGAATAGATACACGTATATGTGTGAAAGAACCACATCTTGCACACCTAGAACAAACAAACCATTGTAATCAAATTTGCTGGGATAAAAAATAAAAAGTAAATTACAATTATGAACAAGAAGTAATGAGACATAAACATAAAGTGCTTTTTTCCTGGCACATTCCATTCGAATTTACAACCTAGAACACCACTTCCATTAAGGCTCTGTTTCCCCAGTTACCAAATTTGGTAAAGGAGAAATGCTGCCACCTTGTGGCCGTTTCCTGCAAGAGCAGCTTTAAACTCACAGCTAATGGTCACTTAACATTCACAAGGACTCAGGGCTGTAAAGGACACCTGCCCTAAAAAATTGTGCTGAAGTAGGAAATGGACAAAAAAATTCAAAACAGGCAAATGTTTCAAGAAGAGAGTATGAGGAGTTAAGTTTTACTCACGCTCTTTTAAAAAAAAAGGAAAATGGATAAAAGCTCAACCTCAGGGAGTGTTAGACCCATGCAATCTAATCTACAAAAAGTTTCAACTTAGACCAGTCGACTGACCATCAGCAAAATGTCTACAAACAATAAATGCTGACGGGGTTTTTAAGAACTGTGTCCCCTCTACCTGCTGGTGAGACGTAAAGGGGTAACAGCCAATAATGAGAAGAGAAAGGATCTGTGTTTAAAAGTAAAAATGGAGGTACCATTCAATCCAGCAGGCGCACCATTGGACCTCTCACCTGAGAAGACAAGAATCGAGAAGACACAGGCCGCAAAAGCTGCAGTGCAGCCTTATTCACATTAGCCAAGACAGTGAAGCAATCAAAATATCCAACAAGAGGTGAATGGATAAAGAAGAAGTGGTCCATGTACACAATGGAATATTAGGCATGGAAAACAATGAACCATTGCTCTTTGAGGCACCACAAATGAGTCTGGAGATAATCACGAAACATGAGGTAACTCGGAAACCAAAGACCTGTATTCTATGATATCACTTATAGGCGTTATCTAATAACTGACACAAATGAATATATTTCCACAGAGAAAGACACTCACAGACTTAGAAAACAAACTATGCTCATCTAAAAGGAAAGGTGGGGGGAATGGATAAGTTAAGATTAGTGTTGCTATATGTATACAAACACATAGTATATACATATCTCAAAAAGACCGACCATCTAGCAAGGGAGGTCTGTGGAACCCTCTGTAACATTTTACATGGGAAGAGGATCTGTACTTGAATAGACATATATAATGTACAAATGAACCAGATTGTGTACACCTAGGACAGACAATATTCGAAGTTTTACCCCAATTAAAAAAAATTTTAAAACCAAGAAGAAATAATGAGACATAAACTTATGGGGGTTTCTCCAGGCACATTCTAATTTAATTTACAACCTAAGAACACGACTTCCAGAAAGGCTCTGCTGCCCTAGTACCCAGATTTGGGAGTGGAGAAATGCTGCCTACTTGAGGCCACTTCCCACAACAGCAGCTTTAAACCCATTGCTAATGGTCACTAAATATTCACCAAACTTGCAGTTCGGGAAATGACACCTGCTCTCTAAAAAAATTCTGAGGTGGAAAATCGACCAAAAATTTCAAAATAGGGCAATCTTCCAAGAAGACATTTTCAAGAGATATATTGTACTCCCAACTGTTTCCTTTCTTTTAACAGAAAAGAAAACGGTGGAGAAACATGATGAGTTTTAAGAATTTTCAAAGACATGCAAACCCAAATTACAAAACCCTATCAGCATACAGCAGCCAGTAGGGCCATTAGCATAAAGGCAGCAAACAATAAATGCTAAATCGATTGTGGAGAAATGCATACCCTCGATTCTAAGGGGGACGTGGTAAGAGCCACTAATGAAAACACAAAGAAGGTGCTTTGAAAAGGGAAACACGGTGCTACCAGTCAATCAATCACACCCACTGCTGGGCATATCAACTGAGAAAATGAGAATCAAAAAGTCACAGGCTGGCAATCCTGCACTCCAACAATATTTACCAGAGCCAACACTTGGAAGCAATGAAAATGTCCATCAACTGAGGAATGCGCAAAGTAGAAGTGGTCCTCGTGCACACTGGGGAACTACTCCAATAAAAACTAAAAATTAAATTTAAAAATCCAACAAAAGTAAGGAGACATTAGCTAGTGTGGGTTTGTCCGGGCACACTCCACTCTAATTTATAACCGAGAAACACCACAGGCCTCAAGGGCTTTTCCCTAGTTACCATGGTGGGGACATAGAAAGGCTGCCGCCCTCTGGCATTTACCTGCAAAAGCAGCTTTAAAGCCTGTGCTAATGGTCATTTCATAGGAACAAGTACTGCAGAACTGTAAATGAAACCTACCCTCAAAATGTCTTGAGGGAGGTAATGGCCAAAACATTTCAAAATGTGACACATACTTTAAGAGAACACTTTGAAGAACTAAGGGGTAATCACAGGTTGAAAAATAAAAAGGACATGCCTTAAAGCTCAATTTCAACGGATTATGAGGCACAGGCGAATTCAACCACAAAGAGGTATCAGCTCACACTTGTCAGAATAACCATCAGCAAGGAAACTACAAACAATAAATGCTGAAGGTGTTGTGGAGAAATGCATACCCTCAACTTCAAGTGGGACGTAACTTGAAAAGGGCCACGAATGAGAACAGAATGGAGGTGCCTTAAAAAGGTAAACATTGAGCTACCGTATGATCCAGCAGGCCCACTCCTCGACCTATAATCTAAGAAGAAAGAATTGGAAAGACACAGGCAGGCAAATCTGCATGGCACAGTATTACAATAGCCAAGATATGGAAGTAACCAAAAAGTCCACCAACAGATGGGTGGACAAAGAAGAACTCCTCCATGTACAGATGGAATATTCGGTAGTGAAAAAAATGAAACAATGCCATTTACAGCACCATACATGAGTCTAGACGTAATCACGTCACCTGTAGTAAGTGAGAAAGCAAAAGACACATATCCTATCATATCACTTTTAGGAGTTACTTAAAAATTGATACCAATGAAGATATTTCCACAGAGAAAGACAATCACAGATTCATTAAAAAAACTGATGGTTCACCAAATAGAAAGGGATGAGGATTGGATACATTACCATATTGGGGTTAACAGAGATATACATACCATGTGAAATATATAATCACCAAAGACGTACGGAAGACCAGGAGAAGACTACTCAACATTGTGTCATAACCTACATGGGAAAAGGATGCGAGGAAGAATAGATACACGTATATGTGTGAAAGAACCACATCTTGCACACCTAGAACAAACAAACCATTGTAATCAAATTTGCTGTGATAAAAAATAAAAAGTAAATTACAATTATGAACAAGAAGTAATGAGACATAAACATAAAGTGCTTTTTTCCTGGCACATTCCATTCGAATTTACAACCTAGAACACCACTTCCATTAAGGCTCTGTTTCCCCAGTTACCAAATTTGGTAAAGGAGAAATGCTGCCACCTTGTGGCCGTTTCCTGCAAGAGCAGCTTTAAACTCACAGCTAATGGTCACTTAACATTCACAAGGACTCAGGGCTGTAAAGGACACCTGCCCTAAAAAATTGTGCTGAAGTAGGAAATGGACAAAAAAATTCAAAACAGGCAAATGTTTCAAGAAGAGAGTATGAGGAGTTAAGTTTTACTCACGCTCTTTTAAAAAAAAAGGAAAATGGATAAAAGCTCAACCTCAGGGAGTGTTAGACCCATGCAATCTAATCTACAAAAAGTTTCAACTTAGACCAGTCGACTGACCATCAGCAAAATGTCTACAAACAATAAATGCTGACGGGGTTTTTAAGAACTGTGTCCCCTCTACCTGCTGGTGAGACGTAAAGGGGTAACAGCCAATAATGAGAACAGAAAGGAGCTGTGTTTAAAAGTAAAAATGGAGGTACCATTCAATCCAGCAGGCGCACCATTGGACCTCTCACCTGAGAAGACAGGAATCGAGAAGACACAGGCCGCAAAAGTTGCAGTGCAGCATTTTTCACAATAGCCAAGAGAGTGAAGCAATCAAAATATCCAACAAGAGGTGAATGGATAAAGAAGAAGTGGTCCATGTACACAATGGAATATTAGCCATGGAAAACAATGAACCATTGCTCTTTGAGGCACCACAAATGAGTCTGGAGATAATCACGAAACATGAGGTAACTCGGAAACCAAAGACCTGTATTCTATGATATCACTTATAGGCGTTATCTAATAACTGACACAAATGAATATATTTCCACAGAGAAAGACACTCACAGACTTAGAAAAAAAAATATGCTCATCTAAAAGGAAAGGTGAGGGGAATGGATAAGTTAAGATTAGTGTTGCTATAAGTATACAAACACATAGTATATACATATCTCAAAAAGACCGACCATCTAGCAAGGGAGGTCTGTGGAACCTTCTGTAACATTTTACATGGGAAGAGGATCTGTACTTGAATAGACATATATAATGTACAAATGAACCAGATTGTGTACACCTAGGACAGACAATATTCGAAGCTTTACCCCAATTAAAAAAAAAATTTAAAACCAAGAAGAAATAATGAGACATAAACTTATGGGGGTTTCTCCATGCACATTCCAATTTAATTTACAACCTAGGAACACGACTTCCAGAAAGGCTCTGCTGCCCTAGTACCCAGATTTGGGAGTGGAGAAATGCTGCCTGCTTAAGGTCACTTCCCACAACAGCAGCTTTAAACCCATTGCTAAAGGTCACTAAATATTCACCAAACTTGCAGTTCGGGAAATGACACCTGCTCTCTAAAAAAATTCTGGGGTGGAAAATAGACGAAAAATTTCAAAATAGGGCAACCTTCCAAGAAGAAAATTTCAAGAGATATATTGTACTCCCAACTGTTTCCTTTTTTTTAACAGAAAAGTAAACGGTGGAGAAAAATGATGAGTTTTACGAATTTTCAAAGACATGCAAACCCAAATTACAAAACCCTATCAGCACACAGCAGCCAGTAGGGCCATTAGCATAAATGCAGCAAACAATAAATGCTAAATCGATTGTGGAGAAATAAATACCCTCATTTCTAAGGGGGACGTGGTAAGAGCCACTAATGAAAACACAAAGAAGGTGCTTTGAAAAGGGAAACACGGTGCTACCAGTCAATCAATCACACCCACTGCTGGGCCTATCACCTGAGAAAATGAGAATCAAAAAGTCACAGGCTGGCAATCCTGTACTCGAACAATATTTACCATAGACAACACTTGGAAGCAATGAAAATGTCCATCAACCGAGGAATGCGCAAAGTAGAAGTGGTCCACGTGCACACTGGGGAATTACTCCAATAAAAACTAAAAATTAAATTTAAAAATCCAACAAAAGTAAGGAGACATCAGCTTGTGTGGGTTTGTCCGGGCAAACTCCACTCTAATTTATAACCGAGAAACACCACAGGCCGCAAGGGCTTTTCCCTAGTTACCATGGTGGGGACATAGAAAGGCTGCCGCCCTCTGGCATTTACCTGCAAAAGCAGCTTTAAAGCCTGTGCTAATGGTCATTTCATAGGAACAAGTACTGCAGAACTGTAAATGAAACCTACCCTCAAAATGTCTTGAGGGAGGTAATGGCCAAAACATTTCAAAATGTGACACATACTTTAAGAGAACACTTTGAAGAACTAAGGGGTAATCACAGGTTGAAAAATAAAAAGGACATGCCTTAAAGTTCAATTTCAACGGATTATGAGGCACAGGCGAATTCAACCACAAAGAGGTATCAGCTCACACTTGTCAGAATAACCATCAGCAAGGAAACTACAAACAATAAATGCTGAAGGTGTTGTGGAGAAATGCATACCCTCAACTTCAAATGGGACGTAACTTGAAAAGGGCCACGAATGAGAACAGAATGGAGGTGCCTTAAAAAGGTAAACATTGAGCTACCGTATGATCCAGCAGGCCCACTCCTCGACCTATAATCTAAGAAGAAAGAATTGGAAAGAAACAGGCAGGCAAATCTGCATGTCACAGTATTACAATAGCCAAGATATGGAAGTAACCAAAAAGTCCACAAACACATGGGTGGACAAAGAAGAACTCCTCCATGTACAGATGGAATATTCGCTAGTGAAAAAAATGAAACAATGCCATTTACAGCACCATACATGAGTCTAGACGTAATCACGCCACCTGTAGTAAGTGAGAAAGCAAAAGACACATATCCTATCATATCTCTTTTAGGAGTTACTTAAAAATTGATACCAATGAAGATATTTCCACAGAGAAAGGCAATCACAGATTCATTAAAAAAACTGATGGTTCACCAAATAGAAACGGATGAGGATTGCATACATTACCATATTGGGGTTAACAGAGATATACATACCATGTGAAATATATAATCACCAAAGACGTACGGAAGACCAGGAGAAGACTACTCAACAGTGTGTCATAACCTACATGGGAAAAGGATGCGAGGAAGAATAGATACACGTATATGTGTGAAAGAACCACATCTTGCACACCTAGAACAAACAAACCATTGTAATCAAATTTGCTGGGATCAAAAATAAAAAGTAAATTACAATTATGAACAAGAAGTAATGAGACATAAACATAAAGTGCTTTTTTCCTGGCACATTCCATTAGAATTTACAACCTAGAACACCACTTCCATTAAGGCTCTGTTTCTCCAGTTACCAAATTTGGTAAAGGAGAAATGCTGCCACCTTGTGGCCGTTTCCTGCAAGAGCAGCTTTAAACTCACAGCTAATGGTCACTTAACATTCACAAGGACTCAGGGCTGTAAAGGACACCTGCCCTAAAAAATTGTGCTGAAGTAGGGAATGGACAAAAAAATTCAAAACAGGCAAATGTTTCAAGATGAGAGTATGAAGAGTTAAGTTTTACTCACGCTCTTTTAAAAAAAAAAGGAAAATGCATAAAAGCTCAATCTCAGTGAGTGTTAGACCCAGGAAATCTAATCTACAAAAAGTTTCAACTTAGACCAGTCGACTGACCATCAGCAAAATGTCTACAAACAATAAATGCTGACGGGGTTTTTAAGAACTGTGTCCCCTCTACCTGCTGGTGAGACGTAAAGGGGTAACAGCCAATAATGAGAACAGAAAGGAGCTGTGTTTAAAAGTAAAAATGGAGGTACCATTCAGTCCAGCAGGCGCACCATTGGACCTCTCACCTGAGAAGACAAGAATCGAGAAGACACAGGCCGCAAAAGCTGCAGTGCAGCCTTATTCACAATAGCCAAGACAGTGAAGCAATCAAAATATCCAACAAGAGGTGAATGGATAAAGAAGAAGTGGTCCATGTACACAATGGAATATTAGCCATGGAAAACAATGAACCATTGCTCTTTGAGGCACCACAAATGAGTCTGGAGATAATCACGAAACATGAGGTAACTCGGAAACCAAAGACCTGTATTCTATGATATCACTTATAGGCGTTATCTAATAACTGACACAAATGAATATATTTCCACAGAGAAAGACACTCACAGACTTAGAAAACAAACTATGCTCATCTAATAGGAAAGGTGGGGGGAATGGATAAGTTAAGATTAGTGTTGCTCTATGTATACAAACACATAGTATATACATATCAGAAAAAGACCGACCATGTAGCAAGGGAGGTCTGTGGAACCCTCTGTAACATTTTACATGGGAAGAGGATCTGTACTTGAATAGACATATATAATGTACAAATGAACCAGATTGTGTACACCTAGGACAAACAATATTCTAAGCTTTACCCCAATTAAAAAAAAAATTAAAACGAAGAAGAAATAATGAGACATAAACTTATGGGGGTTTCTCCATGCACATTCCAATTTAATTTACAACCTAGGAACACGACTTCCAGAAAGGCTCTGCTGCCCTAGTACCCAGATTTGGGAGTGGAGAAATGCTGCCTGCTTGAGGTCACTTCCCACAACAGCAGCTTTAAACCCATTGCCAAAGGTCACTAAATATTCACCAAACTTGCAGTTCGGGAAATGACACCTGCTCTCTAAAAAAATTCTGCGGTGGAAAATAGACGAAAAATTTCAAAATAGGGCAACCTTCCAAGAAGAAAATTTCAAGAGATATATTGTACTCCCAACTGTTTCCTTTTTTTTAACAGAAAAGTAAACGGTGGAGAAAAATGATGAGTTTTACGAATTTTCAAAGACATGCAAACCCAAATTACAAAACCCTATCAGCACACAGCAGCCAGTAGGGCCATTAACATACATGCTGCAAACAATAAATGCTAAATCGATTGTGGAGAAATGCATACCCTCGATTCTAAGAGGGACGTGGTAAGAGCCACTAATGAAAACACAAAGAAGGTGTTTTGAAAAGGGAAACACGGTGCTACCAGTCAATCAGTCACACCCACTGCTGGGCCTATCACCTGAGAAAATGAGAATCAAAAAGTCACAGGCTGGCAATCCTGCACTCCAAAAATATTTACCATAGCCAACACTTGGAAGCAATGAAAATGTCCATCAACCGAGGAATGCGCAAAGTAGAAGTGGTCCAAGTGCACACTGGGGAATTACTCCAATAAAAACTAAAAATTAAATTTAAAAATCCAACAAAAGTAAGGAGACATCAGCTTGTGTGGGTTTGTCCGGGCAAACTCCACTCTAATTTATAACCGAGAAACACCACAGGCCGCAAGGGCTTTTCCCTAGTTACCATGGTGGGGACATAGAAAGGCTGCCGCCCTCTGGCATTTACCTGCAAAAGCAGCTTTAAAGCCTGTGCTAATGGTCATTTCATAGGAACAAGTACTGCAGAACTGTAAATGAAACCTGCCCTCAAAATGTCTTGAGGGAGGTAATGGCCAAAACATTTCAAAATGTGACACATACTTTAAGAGAACACTTTGAAGAACTAAGGGGTAATCACAGGTTGAAAAATAAAAAGGACATGCCTTAAAGCTCAATTTCAACGGATTATGAGGCACATGCGAATTCAACCACAAAGAGGTATTAGCTCACACTTGTCAGAATAACCATCAGCAAGGAAACTACAAACAATAAATGCTGAAGGTGTTGTGGAGAATTATATACCCCCAACTTCAAGTGGGACGTAACTTGGAAAGGGCCATGAATGAGAACAGAATGGAGGTGCCTTAAAAAGGTAAACATTGAGCTACCATATGATCCAGCAGGCCCACTCCTCCACCTATAATCTAAGAAGAAAGAATTGGAAAGACACAGGCAGGCAAATCTGCATGGCACAGTATTACGATAGCCAAGATATGGAAGTAACCAAAAAGTCCACCAACAGATGGGTGGACAAAGAAGAACTCCTCCATGTACAGATGGAATATTCGCTAGTGAAAAAAATGAAACAATGCCATTTGCAGCACCATACATGAGCCTAGACATAATCACGCCACCTGTAGTAAGTGAGAAAGCAAAAGACACATATCCTATCATATCACTTTTAGGAGTTACTTAAAAATTGATAAAAATGAAGACATTTCCACAGAGAAAGGCAATCACAGATTCATTAAAATACTTATGGTTCACCAAATAGAAAGGGATGAGGATTGGATACATTACCATATTGGGGTTAACAGAGATATACAAACCATGTGAAATATATAATCACCAAAGACGTACGGAAGACCAGGAGAAGACTACTCAACATTGTGTCATAACCTACATGGGAAAAGGATGCGAGGAAGAATAGATACACGTATATGTGTGAAAGAACCACATCTTCCACACCTAGAACAAACAAACCATTGTAATCAAATTTGCTGGGATAAAAAATAAAAAGTAAATTACAATTATGAACAAGAAGTAATGAGACATAAACATAAAGTGCTTTTTTCCTGGCACATTCCATTCGAATTTACAACCTAGAACACCACTTCCATTAAGGCTCTGTTTCCCCAGTTACCAAATTTGGTAAAGGAGAAATGCTGCCACCTTGTGGCCGTTTCCTGCAAGAGCAGCTTTAAACTCACAGCTAATGGTCACTTAACATTCACAAGGACTCAGGGCTGTAAAGGACACCTGCCCTAAAAAATTGTGCTGAAGTAGGGAATGGACAAAAAAATTCAAAACAGGAAAATGTTTCAAGATGAGAGTATGAAGACTTAAGTTTTACTCACGCTCTTTTAAAAAAAAAAAAGGAAAATGGATAAAAGCTCAACCTCAGGGAGTGTTAGACCCATGCAATCTAATCTACAAAAAGTTTCAACTTAGACCAGTCGACTGACCATCAGCAAAAAATCTACAAACAATAACTCCTGAAGGGGTTTTAGAGAACTGTGTCCCCTCTACCTGCAGGTGAGACGAAAAGGGGTAACAGCCAATAATGAGAACAGAAAGGAGCTGTGTTTAAAAGTAAAAATGGAGGTACCATTCAATCCAGCAGGCGCACCATTGGACCTCTCACCTGAGAAGACAAGAATCGAGAAGACAGAGGCCGCAAAAGCTGCAGTGCAGCCTTATTCACAATAGCCAAGACAGTGAAGCAATCAAAATATCCAACAAGAGGTGAATGGATAAAGAAGAAGTGGTCCATGTACACAATGGAATATTAGCCATGGAAAACAATGAACCAATGTTCTTTGAGGCACCACAAATGAGTCTGGAGATAATTACGAAACATGAGGTAACTCGGAAACCAAAGACCTGTATTCTATGATATCACTTATAGGCGTTATCTAATAACTGACACAAATGAATATATTTCCACAGAGAAAGACACTCACAGACTTAGAAAACAAACTATGCTCATCTAAAAGGAAAGGTGGGGGGAATGGATAAGTTAAGATTAGTGTTGCTCTATGTATACAAACACATAGTATATACATATCTCAAAAAGACCGACCATCTAGCAAGGGAGGTCTGTGGAACCCTCTGTAACATTTTACATGGGAAGAGGATCTGTACTTGAATAGACATATATAATGTACAAATGAACCAGATTGTGTACACCTAGGACAAACAATATTCTAAGCTTTACCCCAATTAAAAAAAAAATTAAAACCAAGAAGAAATAATGAGACATAAACTTATGGGGGTTTCTCCATGCACATTCCAATTTAATTTACAACCTAGGAACACGACTTCCAGAAAGGCTCTGCTGCCCTCGTTCCCAGATTTGGGAGTGGAGAAATGCTGCCTGCTTGAGGTCACTTCCCACAACAGCAGCTTTAAACCCATTGCTAAAGGTAACTAAATATTCACCAAACTTGCAGTTCAGGAAATGACACCTGCTCTCTAAAAAAATTCTGGGGTGGAAAATCGACCAAAAATTTCAAAATAGGGCAACCTTCCTAGAAGAAAATTTCAAGAGATATATTGTACTCCCAACTGTTTCCTTTTTTTTAACAGAAAAGTAAACGGTGGAGAAAAATGATGAGTTTTACGAATTTTCAAAGACATGCAAACCCAAATTACACAACCCTACCAGCACACAGCAGCCAGTAGGGCCATTAACATACATGCTGCAAACAATAAATGCTAAATCGATTGTGGAGAAATGCATACCCTCGATTCTAAGGGGGACGTGCTAAGAGCCACTAATGAAAACACAAAGAAGGTGCTTTGAAAAGGGAAACACGGTGCTACCAGTCAATCAGTCACACCCACTGCTGGGCCTATCACCTGAGAAAATGAGAATCAAAAAGTCACAGGCTGGCAATCCTGCACTCCAACAATATTTACCATAGCCAACACTTGGAAGCAATGAAAATGTCCATCAACCGAGGAATGCACAAAGTAGAAGTGATCCACGTGCACACTGGGAAATTACTCCAATAAAAACTAAAAATTAAATTAAAAATCCAACAAAAGTAAGGAGACATCAGCTTGTGTGGGTTTGTCTGGGCACACTCCACTCTAATTTATAACCGAGAAACACCACAGGCCGCAAGGGCTTTTCCCTAGTTACCATGGTGGGGACATAGAAAGGCTGCCGCCCTCTGGCATTTACCTGCAAAAGCAGCTTTAAAGCCTGTGCTAATGGTCATTTCATAGGAACAAGTACTGCAGAACTGTAAATGAAACCTGCCCTCAAAATGTCTTGAGGGAGGTAATGGCCAAAACATTTCAAAATGTGACACATATTTTAAGAGATCACTTTGAAGAACTAAGGAGTAATCACAGCTTGAAAAATAAAAAGGACATGCCTTAAAGCTCAATTTCAACGGATAATGAGGCACATGCGAATTCAACCACAAAGAGGTATCAGCTCACACTTGTCAGAATAACCATCAGCAAGGAAACTACAAACAATAAATGCTGAAGGTGTTGTGGAGAAATGCATACCCTCAACTTCAAGTGGGACGAAACTTGAAAAGGGCCACGAATGAGAACAGAATGGAGGTGCCTTAAAAAGGTAAACATTGAGCTACCATATGATCCAGCAGGCCCACTCCTCCACCTATAATCTAAGAAGAAAGAATTGGAAAGACACAGGCAGGCAAATCTGCATGGCACATTATTACGATAGCCAAGATATGGAAGTAACCAAAAAGTCCACGAACATATGGGTGGACAAAGAAGAACACCTCCATGTACAGATGGAATATTCGCTAGTGAAAAAAATGAAAAAATGCCATTTGCAGCACCATACATGAGCCTAGACATAATCACGCCACCTGTAGTAAGTGAGAAAGCAAAAGACACATATCCTATCATATAACTTTTAGGAGTTACTTAAAAATTGATAAAAATGAAGATATTTCCACAGAGAAAGGCAATCACATATTCATTAAAATACTTATGGTTCACCAAATAGAAAGGGATGAGGATTGGATACATTACCATATTGGAGTTAACAGAGATATACATACCATGTGAATATATAATCACCAAAGACGTACGGAAGACCAGGAGAAGACTACTCAACATTGTGTCATAACCTACATGGGAAAAGGATGCGAGGAAGAATAGATACACGTATATGTGTGAAAGAACCACATCTTGCACACCTAGAACAAACAAACCATTGTAATCAAATTTGCTGGGATAAAAAATAAAAAGTAAATTACAATTATGAACAAGAAGTAATGAGACATAAACATAAAGTGCTTTTTTCCTGGCACATTCCATTCGAATTTACAACCTAGAACACCACTTCCATTAAGGCTCTGTTTCCCCAGTTACCAAATTTGGTAAAGGAGAAATGCTGCCACCTTGTGGCCGTTTCCTGCAAGAGCAGCTTTAAACTCACAGCTAATGGTCACTTAACATTCACAAGGACTCAGGGCTGTAAAGGACACCTGCCCTAAAAAATTGTGCTGAAGTAGGAAATGGACAAAAAAATTCAAAACAGGCAAATGTTTCAAGAAGAGAGTATGAGGAGTTAAGTTTTACTCACGCTCTTTTAAAAAAAAAGGAAAATGGATAAAAGCTCAACCTCAGGGAGTGTTAGACCAATGCAATCTAATCTACAAAAAGTTTCAACTTAGACCAGTCGACTGACCATCAGCAAAATGTCTACAAACAATAAATGCTGACGGGGTTTTTAAGAACTGTGTCCCCTCTACCTGCTGGTGAGACGTAAAGGGGTACCAGCCAATAATGAGAAGAGAAAGGAGCTGTGTTTAAAAGTAAAAATGGAGGTACCATTCAATCCAGCAGGCGCACCATTGGACCTCTCACCTGAGAAGACAGGAATCGAGAAGACACAGGCCGCAAAATTTGCAGTGCAGCATTTTTCACAATAGCCAAGAGAGTGAAGCAATCAAAATATCCAACAAGAGGTGAATGGATAAAGAAGAAGTGGTCCATGTACACAATGGAATATTAGCCATGGAAAACAATGAACCATTGCTCTTTGAGGCACCACAAATGAGTCTGGAGATAATCACGAAACATGAGGTAACTCGGAAACCAAAGACCTGTATTCTATGATATCACTTATAGGCGTTATCTAATAACTGACACAAATGAATATATTTCCACAGAGAAAGACACTCACAGACTTAGAAAACAAACTATGCTCATCTAAAAGGAAAGGTGGGGGGAATGGATAAGTTAAGATTAGTGTTGCTCTATGTATACAAACACATAGTATATACATATCTCAAAAAGACCGACCATGTACCAAGGGAGGTCTGTGGAACCCTCTGTAACATTTTACATGGGAAGAGGATCTGTACTTGAATAGACATATATAATGTACAAATGAACCAGATTGTGTACACCTAGGACAGACAATATTCGAAGCTTTACCCCAATTAAAAAAAAAATTTAAAACCAAGAAGAAATAATGAGACATAAACTTATGGGGGTTTCTCCATGCACATTCCAATTTAATTTACAACCTAGGAACACGACTTCCAGAAAGGCTCTGCTGCCCTATTACCCAGATTTGGGAGTGGAGAAATGCTGCCTGCTTAAGGTCACTTCCCACAACAGCAGCTTTAAACCCATTGCTAAAGGTCACTAAATATTCACCAAACTTGCAGTTCGGGAAATGACACCTGCTCTCTAAAAAAATTCTGGGGTGGAAAATGGACGAAAAATTTCAAAATAGGGCAACCTTCCAAGAAGAAAATTTCAAGAGATATATTGTACTCCTAACTGTTTCCTTTTTTTTAACAGAAAAGTAAACGGTGGAGAAAAATGATGAGTTTTACGAATTTTCAAAGACATGCAAACCCAAATTACAAAACCCTATCAGCACACAGCAGCCAGTAGGGCCATTAGCATAAATGCAGCAAACAATAAATGCTAAATCGATTGTGGAGAAATAAATACCCTCATTTCTAAGGGGGACGTGGTAAGAGCCACTAATGAAAACACAAAGAAGGTGCTTTGAAAAGGGAAACACGGTGCTACCAGTCAATCAATCACACCCACTGCTGGGCCTATCACCTGAGAAAATGAGAATCAAAAAGTCACAGGCTGGCAATCCTGTACTCCAACAATATTTACCATAGACAACACTTGGAAGCAATGAAAATGTCCATCAACCGAGGAATGCGCAAAGTAGAAGTGGTCCACGTGCACACTGGGGAATTACTCCAATAAAAACTAAAAATTAAATTTAAAAATCCAACAAAAGTAAGGAGACATCAGCTTGTGTGGGTTTGTCCGGGCAAACTCCACTCTAATTTATAACCGAGAAACACCACAGGCCGCAAGGGCTTTTCCCTAGTTACCATGGTGGGGACATAGAAAGGCTGCCGCCCTCTGGCATTTACCTGCAAAAGCAGCTTTAAAGCCTGTGCTAATGGTCATTTCATAGGAACAAGTACTGCAGAACTGTAAATGAAACCTACCCTCAAAATGTCTTGAGGGAGGTAATGGCCAAAACATTTCAAAATGTGACACATACTTTAAGAGAACACTTTGAAGAACTAAGGGGTAATCACAGGTTGAAAAATAAAAAGGGCATGCCTTAAAGTTCAATTTCAACGGATTATGAGGCACAGGCGAATTCAACCACAAAGAGGTATCAGCTCACACTTGTCAGAATAACCATCAGCAAGGAAACTACAAACAATAAATGCTGAAGGTGTTGTGGAGAAATGCATACCCTCAACTTCAAATGGGACGTAACTTGAAAAGGGCCACGAATGAGAACAGAATGGAGGTGCCTTAAAAAGGTAAACATTGAGCTACCGTATGATCCAGCAGGCCCACTCCTCGACCTATAATCTAAGAAGAAAGAATTGGAAAGAAACAGGCAGGCAAATCTGCATGTCACAGTATTACAATAGCCAAGATATGGAAGTAACCAAAAAGTCCACAAACAGATGGGTGGACAAAGAAGAACTCCTCCATGTACAGATGGAATATTCGCTAGTGAAAAAAATGAAACAATGCCATTTACAGCACCATACATGAGTCTAGACGTAATCACGCCACCTGTAGTAAGTGAGAAAGCAAAAGACACATATCCTATCATATCTCTTTTAGGAGTTACTTAAAAATTGATACCAATGAAGATATTTCCACAGAGAAAGGCAATCACAGATTCATTAAAAAAACTGATGGTTCACCAAATAGAAACGGATGAGGATTGCATACATTACCATATTGGGGTTAACAGAGATATACATACCATGTGAAATATATAATCACCAAAGACGTACGGAAGACCAGGAGAAGACTACTCAACAGTGTGTCATAACCTACATGGGAAAAGGATGCGAGGAAGAATAGATACACGTATATGTGTGAAAGAACCACATCTTGCACACCTAGAACAAACAAACCATTGTAATCAAATTTGCTGGGATCAAAAATAAAAAGTAAATTACAATTATGAACAAGAAGTAATGAGACATAAACATAAAGTGCTTTTTTCCTGGCACATTCCATTAGAATTTACAACCTAGAACACCACTTCCATTAAGGCTCTGTTTCTCCAGTTACCAAATTTGGTAAAGGAGAAATGCTGCCACCTTGTGGCCGTTTCCTGCAAGAGCAGCTTTAAACTCACAGCTAATGGTCACTTAACATTCACAAGGACTCAGGGCTGTAAAGGACACCTGCCCTAAAAAATTGTGCTGAAGTAGGGAATGGACAAAAAAATTCAAAACAGGCAAATGTTTCAAGATGAGAGTATGAAGACTTAAGTTTTACTCACGCTCTTTTAAAAAAAAAAGGAAAATGCATAAAAGCTCAACCTCAGGGAGTGTTAGACCCAGGCAATCTAATCTACAAAAAGTTTCAACTTAGACCAGTCGACTGACCATCAGCAAAATGTCTACAAACAATAAATGCTGACGGGGTTTTTAAGAACTGTGTCCCCTCTACCTGCTGGTGAGACGTAAAGGGGTAACAGCCAATAATGAGAACAGAAAGGAGCTGTGTTTAAAAGTAAAAATGGAGGTACCATTCAGTCCAGCAGGCGCACCATTGGACCTCTCACCTGAGAAGACAAGAATCGAGAAGACACAGGCCGCAAAACCTGCAGTGCAGCCTTATTCACAATAGCCAAGACAGTGAAGCAATCAAAATATCCAACAAGAGGTGAATGGATAAAGAAGAAGTGGTCCATGTACACAATGGAATATTAGGCATGGAAAACAATGAACCATTGCTCTTTGAGGCACCACAAATGAGTCTGGAGATAATCACGAAACATGAGGTAACTCGGAAACCAAAGACCTGTATTCTATGATATCACTTATAGGCGTTATCTAATAACTGACACAAATGAATATATTTCCACAGAGAAAGACACTCACAGACTTAGAAAACAAACTATGCTCATCTAAAAGGAAAGGTGGGGGGAATGGATAAGTTAAGATTAGTGTTGCTATATGTATACAAACACATAGTATATACATATCTCAAAAAGACCGACCATCTAGCAAGGGAGGTCTGTGGAACCCTCTGTAACATTTTACATGGGAAGAGGATCTGTACTTGAATAGACATATATAATGTACAAATGAACCAGATTGTGTACACCTAGGACAAACAATATTCTAAGCTTTACCCCAATTAAAAAAAAAAATTAAAACCAAGAAGAAATAATGAGACATAAACTTATGGGGGTTTCTCCATGCACATTCCAATTTAATTTACAACCTAGGAACACGACTTCCAGAAAGGCTCTGCTGCCCTCGTTCCCAGATTTGGGAGTGGAGAAATGCTGCCTGCTTGAAGTCACTTCCCACAACAGCAGCTTTAAACCCATTGCTAAAGGTAACTAAATATTCACCAAACTTGCAGTTCAGGAAATGACACCTGCTCTCTAAAAAAATTCTGGGGTGGAAAATCGACCAAAAATTTCAAAATAGGGCAACCTTCCTAGAAGAAAATTTCAAGAGATATATTGTACTCCCAACTGTTTCCTTTTTTTTAACAGAAAAGTAAACGGTGGAGAAAAATGATGAGTTTTACGAATTTTCAAAGACATGCAAACCCAAATTACACAACCCTACCAGCACACAGCAGCCAGTAGGGCCATTAACATACATGCTGCAAACAATAAATGCTAAATCGATTGTGGAGAAATGCATACCCTCGATTCTAAGGGGGACGTGCTAAGAGCCACTAATGAAAACACAAAGAAGGTGCTTTGAAAAGGGAAACACGGTGCTACCAGTCAATCAGTCACACCCACTGCTGGGCCTATCACCTGAGAAAATGAGAATCAAAAAGTCACAGGCTGGCAATCCTGCACTCCAACAATATTTACCATAGCCAACACTTGGAAGCAATGAAAATGTCCATCAACCGAGGAATGCACAAAGTAGAAGTGATCCACGTGCACACTGGGAAATTACTCCAATAAAAACTAAAAATTAAATTAAAAATCCAACAAAAGTAAGGAGACATCA